>NC_068424.1:77211597-77356597 GCF_023373465.1 Oncorhynchus keta
TACTCCACAGTGGTATCATATCTCTTATACTCCTCAGTGGTTTCATATCTCTTATACTCCACAGTGATATCATATCTTTTATACTCCACAGTGATATCATATCTCTTACACTCCACAGTGATATCATCTCTTATACTCCACAGTGGTATCATATCTCTTATACTCCACAGTGATATCATATCTCTTATACTCCACAGTGATATCATATCTCTTACACTCCACAGTGATATCATCTCTTATACTCCACAGTGTTTTCATATCTCTTATACTCCACAGTGATATCATATCTCTTACACTCCACAGTGATATCATCTCTTATACTCCACAGTGGTATCATATCTTTTATACTCCACAGTGATATCATATCTCTTACACTCCACAGTGATATCATCTCTTATACTCCACAGTGGTATCATATCTCTTACACTCCACAGTGATATCATCTCTTATACTCCACAGTGGTATCATATCTCTTATACTCCACAGTGGTATCATATCTATTGTACTCCTCAGTGGTATCATATCTCTTATACTCCACAGTGGTATCATATCTCTTATACTCCTCAGTGGTATCATATCTCTTATCCTCGGTGATATCATATCTCTTATACTCCTCAACACTGGATCTGCCCACAGTGATATTATATCTCTTAAACTCATCAACGCTTGATCTCCCCACAGTTATATCATATTTCTTATACTGCTTGGCTCCTGGAAATAATTTAATAATTTAGTAGCTTGTGAGTCCTTTCACATAAACAGGCCTGCACACTCTTTCCCTAAAGTAGAGTTACTATAAATGGGATGAAACTTAAGGATTTTAGGTGCTGGCCAGCCTGGCTAATAGACCACAATTTATATTAGCCTGACTGACATTCTACTTGCCTGAGTGACTTCTACTGGCCTGAGTGACATTCTACTGGCCTGACTGACATTCTACTAGCCTCACATTCTACTGGCCTGAGTGACATTCTACAAGCCTGACTGACATTCTACTTCCCTGAGTGACATTCTACTAGCCTGAGTGACATTCTACTAGCCTGAGTGACATTCTACTGGCCTGAGTGACATTCTACTAGCCCGAGTGACTTTCTACTAGCCTGAGTGGCATTCTACTAGCCTGAGTGACATTGTACTAGCCTGACATTCTACTAGCCTGGGTGACATTCTACAAGCCTGAGTGACAATCTACTAGCCTTAGTGACATTCTACTGGCCTGAGTGACATTCTACTAGCCTGACCGACATTCTACTTGCCTGAGTGACATTGCACTAGCCTGACATTCTACTAGCCTGAGTGGCATTCTACTAGCCTGAGTGACATTCTACTAGCCTGAGTGACATTCTACTGGCCTGAGTGACATTCTACTAGCCTGGCTAACATTCTACTTGCCTGAGTGACATTCTACAAGCCTGAGTGACAGTGTACTAGCCTGACATTCTACTAGCCTGAGTGACATTCTACTAGCCTGAGTGACATTCTACTAGCCTGAGTGACATTCTACTGGCCTGAGTGACATTCTACTAGCCTGAGTGACATTCTACTGGCCTGAGTGACATTCTACTAGCCTGAGTGACATTCTACTAGCCTGAGTGACATTCTACTAGCCTGAGTGACATTCTACTGGCCTGAGTCACATTCTACTAGCCTGAGTGACATTCTACTAGCCTGACCGATATTCTACTTGCCTGAGTGACATTGTACTAGCCTGACATTCTACTAGCCTGAGTGGCATTCTACTAGCCTGAGTGACATTCTACTAGCCTGAGTGACATTCTACTGGCCTGAGTGACATTCTACTAGCCTGACTGACATTCTACAAGCCTGAGTGACATTGTACTAGCCTGACATTCTACTAGCCTGAGTGACATTCTACTAGCCTGAGTGACATTCTACTAGCCTGAGTGACATTCTACTAGCCTGAGTGACATTCTACTGGCCTGAGTGACATTCTACTAGCCTGAGTGACATTCTACTGGCCTGAGTGACATTCTACTAGCCTGAGTGACATTCTACTAGTCTGAGTGACATTCTAATGGCCTGAGTCACATTCTACTAGCCTGAGTGACTTTCTACTAGCCTGAGAGACATTCTACTAGCCTGAGTGACATTGTACTAGCCTGAGTGACATTCTACTGGCCTGGGTGACATTCTACTAGCCTGAATGACATTCTACTAGCCTGAGTGACATTCTACTAGCCTGAAATTCTACTTGCCTGAGTGACATTCTACTGGCCTGAGTGACATTCTACTAGCCTGAGTGATATTCTACTAGCCTGACATTCTACTTGCCTGAGTGACATTCTACTGGCCTGAGTGACATTCTACTAGCCTGAGTGACATTCTACTAGCCTGAGTGACATTCTACTAGCCTGAAATTCTACTTGCCTGAGTGACATTCTACTGGCCTGAGTGACATTCTACTAGCCTGAGTGATATTCTACTAGCCTGACATTCTACTTGCCTGAGTGACATTCTACTGGCCTGAGTGACATTCTACTAGCCTGAGTGACATTCTACTAGCCTGACATTCTACTTGCCTGAGTGACAATCTACTGGCCTGAGTGACATTCTACTGGCCTAACTGACATTCTACTCGCCTGACATTCTACTGGCCTGAGTGACATTTTACAAGCCTGGCATTCTACTTGCCTGACTGACATTCTACTAGCCTGAGTGACATTCTACTAGCCTGACATTTACTTGCCTGAGTCACATTCTACTGGCCTGAGTGACATTCTACTAGCCTGACTGACATTCTACTTGCCTGAGTGACATTCTACAAGCCTGAGTGACATTGTACTAGCCTGACTGACATTCTACTTGACTGAGTGACATTCTACAAGCCTGAGTGACATTCTACTAGCCTGAGTGACATTCTACTGGCCTGAGTGACATTCTACTGTGACATTCTACTGGCCTGAGTGACATTCTACGAGCCTGACTGACATTCTACTTGCCTGAGTGACATTCTACAAGCCTGAGTGACATTGTACTAGCCTGACTGACATTCTACTTGACTGAGTGACATTCTACAAGCCTGAGTGACATTGTACTAGCCTGAGTGACATTCTACTAGCCTGAGTGACATTCTACTAGCCTGAGTGACATTCTACTAGCCTGAGTGACATTCTACTAGCCTGAGTGACATTCTACTTGCCTGAGTTACATTCTACTGGCCTGAGTGACATTCTACTTGCCTGAGTGACAATCTACTGGCCTGAGTGACATTCTACTGGCCTAACTGACATTCTACTAGCCTGACATTCTACTGGCCTGAGTGACTTTCTACAAGCCTGACTGACATTCTACTAGCCTGAGTGACATGCTACTGGCCGAAGTGACATTCTACTAGCCTGAGTGAAATGTTACTGGCCTGACTGACATTCTACTAGCCTGACATTCTACTGGCCTGAGTGACATTCTACAAGCCTGACATTCTACTTGCCTGAGTGACATTCTACAAGCCTGACATTCTACTTGCCTGAGTGACATTCTACTTGCTGAGTGACATTCTACTAGCCTGAGTGACATTCTACAAGCCTGACATTCTACTTGCCTGAGTGACATTCTACTTGCCTTAGTGACATTCTACTAGCCTTAGTGACATTCTACTAGCCTGACATTCTACTTGCCTGAGTGACATTCTACTGGCCTGAGTGACATTCTACTAACCTGAGTGACATTCTACTTGCCTGAGTGACATTCTACTGGCCTGAGTGACATTCTACTAGCCTGAGTGACAGTCTACTAGCCTGAGTGACATTCTACTTGCCTGAGTGACATGCTACTTGCCTGAGTGACATTCTACTAGCCTGACATTCTACTTGCCTGAGTGACATTCTACTGGCCTGAGTGACATTCTACTAGCCTGAGTGACATTCTACTAGCCTGACATGCTACTTGCCTGAGTGACATTCTACTAGCTTTAATGACATTCTACTGGCAGAAAAGACAACATCTGTGCCATGTGATGTTTTAAAGTACACCTTATCACTGGCCTGGCAGCTGGTATGGCACATTTTCTACATGCCAGTCTGAAAAGGTACTTGCTCGGGTTAGCGGGCTAGCTTCCAGCCCTTTAAATACGTCACAGAGTCTTCAATGCAAAACCATAATGGCCAGTTGGGCTCCTTAGAAAAAAGGTATTGAAGCGTTCAGATTAAATAAAAATTGTATTAGTCACATGCGACGAACACAACAGACCTTACAGTGAAATGCTTACGGATAACAATAAGAAGTAAAAATGTAAAACTAATTAATAAAGAGCAGCAGTAAAATAACAATAGCGAGAATATATACAGGGGGTACAGGTACAGAGTCAATGTGGAGGCTATATACAGAGGGTACCGGTACAGAGTCAATGTGGAGGCTATATACAGAGGGTACCGGTACAGAGTCAATGTGGAGTCTATATACAGAGGGTACATGTACAGAGTCAATGTGGAGGCTATATACAGGGGGTACTGGTACAGAGTCAATGTGGAGGCTATATACAGGGGGTACTGGTACAGAGTCAATGTGGAGGCTATATACAGGGGGTACTGGTACAGACTCAATGTGGAGGCTATATACAGGGGGTACTGGTACAGAGTCAATGTGGAGGCTATATACAGGGGGTACCGGTACAGAGTCAATGTGGAGGCTATATACAGGGGGTACTGGTACAGAGTCAATGTGGAGGCTATATACAGGGGGTACTGGTACAGAGTCAATGTGGAGGCTATATACAGGGGGTACTGGTACAGAGTCAATGTGGAGGCTATATACAGGGGGTATCGGTACAGAGTCAATGTGGAGGATATATACAGGGGGTACTGGTACAGAGTCAATGTGGAGGATATATACAGGGGGTACTGGTACAGAGTCAATGTGGAGGATATATACAGGGGGTACCGGTACAGAGTAAATGTGGAGGCTATATACAGAGGGTACCGGTACAGAGTCAATGTGGAGGCTATATACAGGGGGTACTGGTACAGAGTCAATGTGGAGGATATATACAGGGGGTACCGGTACAGAGTCAATGTGGAGGATATATACAGGGGTACCGGTACAGAGTCAATGTGGAGACTATATACAGGTGGTACCGGTACAGAGTCAATGTGGAGACTATATACAGGGGGTATCGGTACAGAGTCGATGTGGAGGCTATATACAGGGGGTACCGGTACAGAGTCAATGTGGAGGCTGTATACAGAGGGTACCGGTACAGAGTCAATGTGGAGGCTATATACAGGGGGTACTGGTACAGAGTCAATGTGGAGGCTATATACAGGGGGTACTGGTACAGAGTCAATGTGGAGGCTATATACAGGGGGTACTGGTACAGAGTCAATGTGGAGTCTATATACAGGGGGTACCGGTACAGAGTCAATGTGGAGGCTATATACAGGGGGTACTGGTACAGAGTCAATGTGGAGGCTATATACAGGGGGTATCGGTACAGAGTCAATGTGGAGGATATATACAGGGGGTACCGGTACAGAGTCAATGTGGAGGATATATACAGGGGGTACTGGTACAGAGTCAATGTGGAGGATATATACAGGGGGTACCGGTACAGAGTAAATGTGGAGGCTATATACAGAGGGTACCGGTACAGAGTCAATGTGGAGGCTATATACAGGGGGTACTGGTACAGAGTCAATGTGGAGGATATATACAGGGGGTACCGGTACAGAGTCAATGTGGAGGATATATACAGGGGGTACCGGTACAGAGTCAATGTGGAGACTATATACAGGGGGTACCGGTACAGAGTCAATGTGGAGACTATATACAGGGGGTATCGGTACAGAGTCGATGTGGAGGCTATATACAGGGGGTACCGGTACAGAGTCAATGTGGAGGCTGTATACAGAGGGTACCGGTACAGAGTCAATGTGGAGGCTATATACAGGGGGTACTGGTACAGAGTCAATGTGGAGGCTATATACAGGGGGTACTGGTACAGAGTCAATGTGGAGGCTATATACAGGGGGTACTGGTACAGAGTCAATGTGGAGGCTATATACAGGGGGCACCGGTACAGAGTCAATGTGGAGGCTATATACAGGGGGCACCGGTACAGAGTCAATGTGGAGGCTATATACAGGGGGTACCGGTACAGAGTCAATGTGGAGGCTATATACAGGGGCACTGGTACAGAGTCAATGTGGAGGCTATATACAGGGTGCACCGGTACAGAGTCAATGTGGAGGCTATATACAGAGGGTACCGGTACAGAGTCAATGTGGAGGCTATATACAGAGGGTACCGGTACAGAGTCAATGTGGAGGCTATATACAGGGGGTACTGGTACAGAGTCAATGTGGAGGATATATACAGGGGGTACCGGTACAGAGTCAATGTGGAGGATATATACAGGGGGTACCGGTACAGAGTCAATGTGGAGACTATATACAGGGGGTACCGGTACAGAGTCAATGTGGAAACTATATACAGGGGGTACCGGTACAGAGTCAATGTGGAGACTATCACAGGGGGTACCGGTACAGAGTCAATGTGGAGACTATATACAGGGGGTATTGGTACAGAGTCAATGTGGAGGCTATATACAGGGGGTACCGGTACAGAGTCAATGTGGAGACTATATACAGGGGGTACCGGTACAGACTCAATGTGGAGTCTATATACAGGGGGTACCGGTACAGAGTCAATGTGGAGTCTATATACAGGGGGTACTGGTACAGACTCAATGTGCAGTCTATATACAGGGGGTACCGGTACAGAGTCAATGTGGAGTCTATATACAGGGGGTACCGGTACAGAGTCAATGTGGAGGATATATACAGGGGGTACCGGTACAGAGTCAATGTGGAGACTATATACAGGGGGTACCGGTACAGAGTCAATGTGGAAACTATATACAGGGGGTACCGGTACAGAGTCAATGTGGAGACTATCACAGGGGGTATTGGTACAGAGTCAATGTGGAGACTATATACAGGGGGTACCGGTACAGAGTCAATGTGGAGACTATATACAGGGGGTACCGGTACAGACTCAATGTGGAGTCTATATACAGGGGGTACCGGTACAGAGTCAATGTGGAGTCTATATACAGGGGGTACTGGTACAGACTCAATGTGCAGTCTATATACAGGGGGTACCGGTACAGAGTCAATGTGGAGTCTATATACAGGGGGTACCGGTACAGAGTCAATGTGGAGTATATATACAGGGGGTACCGGTACAGAGTCAATGTGGAGACTATATACAGGGGGTACCGGTACAGAGTCAATGTGGAGACTATATACAGGGGGTACCGGTACAGAGTCAATGTGGAGACTATATACAGGGGGTACTGGTACAGAGTCAATGTGGAGACTATATACAGGGGGTACCGGTACAGAGTCAATGTGGAGTCTATATACAGAGGGTACTGGTACAGAGTCAATGTGGAGTCTATATACAGGGGGTACCGGTACAGAGTCAATGTGGAGTCTATATACAGGGGGTACCGGTACAGAGTCAATGTGGAGGCTGTATACAGGGGGTACTGGTACAGAGTCAATGTGGAGGCTATATACAGGGGGCACCAGTACAGAGTCAATGTGGAGGCTATATACAGGGGGTACCGGTACAGAGTCAATGTGCGGGGGGCACCGGTTAGTTCAGGTCATATTTACACTGGTTGTACTAAACTAAACGTTTTGCGATTATGCTGCGGGACTTATGTGTGGTAATGTGTGGTTTAGTACGGTACCATGTGTCACCATGTCATTGCTCCAGACCACCACAAGGGGGAGTCAGAGCACTCATTATGCTTTTGGGTCCTGCTATGTCTCTAACTGACAATGAATGGGTGACATAAACCTAAATAGAAATGGATAATTGTGCACGACTTCAGTATTACGTACTAAAACTGTTACACTAAGGTTAGTATAATTTTATTTTGTTAGGATTATTTTGCTCTTACTGTAGTACTGTAGCCCACTCCCAACCAGTTACGTTGAACAGCGCCTGAGTGGCACGACGGTCTAAGACACTGCATAGCAGCGTGTTACTACAGAGGCTGATTCAATACCTGTGCCGGCCTTGCCTGGGAGACCCATGAGATGACTGTAGGTTTTTGGTTTAGCTCCTTCTAAATTCAGAAATAAATCATTCTAAATAACAAACTGGCTTTATTCACAAATTAGTAACACTGCCTCACCCCATAATCTCCAAAATATTGTTATTTTAAAACAAAGCCATTATTATTATCATTATTATTAATTTAGAATTATATAAAAGCCCCTTGGAAATTTTCACAGATATATTATTAACCCTGTCATTAGCAGGACAATGTACAGTGGGGCAAAAAAGTATTTAGTCAGCCACCAACAGCCACCAGTTTGCTAGAGAGCATTTGGATGATCCAGATGAAGATTGGGAGAATGTCATATGGTCAGATGAAGCCAAAATATAACTTTTTGGTGAAACCTCAACTCGTCGTGTTTGGAGGACACAGAATGCTGAGTTGCATCCAAAGAACACCATACCTAGTGTGAAGCATGACAATGATCCCAAACACACCGCCCGGGCAACGAAGGAGTGGCTTCATAAGAAGCATTTCAAGGTCCTGGAGTGGCCTAGCCAGTCTCCAGATCTCAACCCCATAGAACATCTTTGGAGGGAGTTGAAAGTCCGTGTTGCCCAGCAACAGCCCCAAAACATCACTGCTCTAGAGGAGATCTGCATGGAGGAATGGGCCAAAATACCAGCAACAGTGTGTGAAAACCTTGTGAAGACTTACAGAAAAAGTTTGACCTCTGTCATTGCCAACAAAGGGTATATAACAAAGTATTGAGATAAACTTTTGTTATTGACTAAATACTTATTTTCTGCCATAATTTGCAAATAAATTCATTAAAAATCCTACAATGTGATTTTCTGGATTTTTTTTCTAATTTTGTCTGTCATAGTTGAAGTGTACCTATGATGAAAATTACAGGCCTCTCTCATCTTTTTAAGTTGGAGAACTTGCACAATTGGTGGCTGACTAAATACATTTTTGCCCCACTGTATTAGACCATGTCCAATTCGTGATGGTAAATTCCCATTGTCAGACATTGCAAATGGACAGTTTACATTTGCCCATTTCCAAAGTATTTAATGAGGGATTTTCCATCACCAAATGGACAGGCTGAATTCAGCCTGTCCACGAGAAATTCTTACTTCCTATTCTTGACTTTGTGACCATTTGCCATATGAAATTCTACGGTGGAGCGCGCTTGCCATCTTTGGTATTTTTGGGGTATGACATGTGCCATGTTCCGCTTGCCATATGGTTTTGAAGAAATGCCATCCCTTTGAGTGGTATTTGCGATTGTGTATATGGTTCGGTCAATGGCAAAAAGCTGCCATTCATTTTTGTCCATTTTATGGGGGTCTTCCCGTACCTGTTTGATGGTTCATCGGAGGGCATAACAGGATTTTCTACAACCTTCTGGGTTAGAGTCCCGCTCCTTGAAAGCGGCATCTCTAGCCTTTAGCTATGTGCGGATGCTGCCTGTAATCCACGGCGTCTGGTTGGGGTATGTATGTACATTCACAACAATAAGCGTGTGAGTCGGAGGCTCAGTAGAACATTTGTTCTCCTGACTCATTCTTGTCCTGTAAAGAGCCTATCAGAGTCCACACAGCAGTGTTTTAGAATGGACCATTGGCTTTCGTACTTTTGAAATTCTCAGCGCAGCTCAATACATTTCTCCAACTGTCACCACATTAAAATGAATAGAGGACGCGTACGCAGAACCTGCATTGTGTCACGAACCGGCTCGATGGTTCAACAAAAAAGAGTGACAACATGGAGATAAGGAATAACAAAATATATTTATTAACTGAAGTAAATTCAAAACAATTAACAATGGTGTGTCGTAAAGAATCAGTAGTGTAAGTGAGTGTTTGCGTTCATAAATGTGATAATAAGGAGTGTTGAAAGGTGCCAAATCAAACAAGCAAACAAACAAACAAACAAACAAACAAACAAACAAACAAACAAAACAGCCACTAAAATGCCACAACCAAACTCTATCAGTGTGTCTGCATGGAGAGAGTGTCCTTAATGAATGAGGAAGAGGTGTATTTATCCCGGGACACACCCGGGCCCAGGTGTGTCCCATGTCCCTGACGACCCTCCCGGCTCCGCCCACCAACATCCTATTAAGGAAAACAAGAGCAAAGACAAAATAATTCGTCAGACAGAGTGAGGGTGTCGTCACAATTGGTTAGAAATTCTGGGGAGGTGCGCGTTTGGACTGTGCGTCCACACGGACGGTGGTCTCAGAGTCACTTGAGTATGATGTCACAATGGGACGACGGACTAGCACATCTGTGGACTCCGAATTACGCATAAGGGGCATGTCTACAGGTCACTCCATTCCCTCATATGGGTTGTGCTGAGTCATGTTAGTGACGTCTCTATGTTCCAAACAAGCCTTCATATCAAGTTCAGATGAGGGTACTAAACAACTCCAGGAGCCTGGACCCTGGCTAGATAAGGCTGAATATCAACAGGGTATAGAGGAAAACCCTTTTTATCTGAGTCTGCAGAAGCCACAGGAACGAAGAGCGATGTTACTTTCTCAGGCAGCGCAGCCATGCATTAAATCATTTCCCATAGCATGTTGCTAAGACCCATCCCAGGTGATCAGTTCCATCCCTGGTGGGAACGAGAACTGAATTATCCACAGAGTATGTTACTAAAACTCATCCCTGGTGGGACCAGGAACTGAATTATCCACAGAGCATGTTGCTAAAACTCATCCCTGGTGGGACCAGGAACTGAATTAGCCACAGAGCATGTTGCTAAAACATATCCCTGGTGGGACCAGGAACTGAATTAGCCACAGGGCATGTTGCTAAAACATATCCCTGGTGATCAGTTCCATCCCTGGTGGGACCAGGAACTGAATTAGCCACAGAGTATGTTGCTAAAACTCATCCCTGGTGGGACCAGGAACTTAATTATCCACAGGGCATGTTGCTAAAACATATCCCTGGTGGGACCAGTAACTAATTTAGCCACAGAGCATGTTACTAAAACTTTTCCCTGGTGGGACCAGGAACTGAATTAGCCACAGAGCATGTTACTAAAACTCATCCCTGGTGGGACCAGGAACTGAATTAGCCACAGAGCATGTTGCTAAAACTTGTCCCTGGTGTGGGGGATGCTACTGAAACAGCTGAGCTAGCCTAGGCAGCCTACCAACAGAGACAGGATTGGTTAACTACACTAGATATGCATTGTCCCCTTTCTCCTGCACACATGAAGCTTGGAGAGAGATATTATGTTGTCAACAAATGTAAATTAAATTTGAATCTGTGTCACCTACTGACTAATCTGGTGGACAGACTACGTAAACATAAATGGCAGTGTAGATCTGTCATGATGCAACAGGATGCAGGAGACAATGAGCATGATTCGTTTCGGTGCTTTGGACAAATAACCATTTCTCAGGTGTTACCATTTTTCACATTTCGGGAAGGGTAGGAGAAATTTGTCCCAAAGGTGGGGTTTCCAATCATCGTTCTATCTCTTCTCTTAACATGTATGAACCCAGAACTTAATGGAGCGTCTGACCAATTACACAAGAGTTAAACGAGATGACCTACTGAATAGAAGATCATCCAGACAAAATATTATGACACCCGAGTCTCTCTCAATTCAATTTCAATTCGATTTCAATTTAAGGGCTTTATTGACATGGGAAACGTGTTTACATGAAGAAGATAATAAACAAAAGTGAAATAAACAATACAAATTACAAATGTAACAATTACACTCACGAAAGTTCCAAAATAATAAAGACATGTTAAATGTCATATTATGTATATAAACAGTGTTGTAACGATGTGCAAATAAATCAACATAAGTATAGGTTGTATTTACAATGGTGTTTGTTCTTCACTGGTTACCCTTTTCTTGTGGCAACAGGTCACACATCTTGCTGCTGTGATTGCACACTGTGGTATTTCACCCAATAGATTTTAGAGTTAATCAAAATTGAACTTGTTTTCATATTCATTGTGGATCTGTGTAATCTAAGGGAAATGTGTGTCTCTAATATGGTCATACATTTGACAGGAGGTTGGGAAGTGATATATATATATACTCTCTCTCTCTCTCTCTCTCTATATATATATATATATATATATATATAGAAACACTACCGTTGACAAGCAATCTCAACCATTCAGAGTGCCCCCACCAGCAACAGTGTCATACCAACGCACAACCTTCCAATCATTTATGGCAGCTGAGAATTTCAAATAGACTTAACCCTGTAAATTAATATAGTGCCTTGTGGGAACACTGTGAAGATTGTGATGTAATTGAAATCAACAAATCTTATTCTTCTTCTTCTTCCTCCTCCTCTATATAATGGAAACATCAAAGAGCTTCAAGGAATAATGGATTGGCAACATCCATCATTCCATATAGTCTGTCTGTCTGCACCTCGGGTCATTTAGCTAGCAACTCTGAGATGAAGGATTGGCAACATCGTCTTTGAAGGAAATTGAAGTTGGTTTAATGGTAATGAAAACCACCATTAGCTCTCAGGGGGGGTGGTATATACGGATAGTAATAACAACAATACACGGGACTTATATAGTGCTTTTCAATGACCCAAAGTCACTTTACAATCGTAACCTTAGAGAAGGGTGGTTATATGCAGTAACACCACAGTTCATAAAGAGGAGGGGGTTATAGGTTAGAGAAGGGTGGTTATATGCAGACACACCACAGTTCATAAAGAGGAGGGTGTTATAGGTTAGAGAAGGGTGGTTATATGCAGCAACACCACAGTTCATAAAGAGGGGGGTGTTATAGGTTAGAGAAGGGTGGTTATATGCAGTAACACCACAGTTCATAAAGAGGAGGGTGTTGTGTGTGTGTGTGTGTGCATGCAGACGTGTGTGTGTGTGTGCCGGTAACAAGCATTTTCTGACTCCTCTACCCCTCTAATGCCTGGCTGGCAGATGTATCTACCTACAGAGGAATAACAACATGTTTTAATTATACGCACTGCAGAATCCACCTCTTCCTGGTTCCTGTGAAATTAGGGAGCAGTCACCAGTGACTGGCTGTTTGCTATTGTTTCTATGGAAACGGTAAATGGGGAGAAAGTTCCAGGCATGTCCAATAAGTTCCCCGTTGATATCTCCGTATTAGAGTGGCTGGAGTGGGTAAGCACTGTGCTAGCCATTAAATTGAAAAGTTATTTTAGCTAAGAAAATTTTAAAG
The DNA here is from genome assembly GCF_023373465.1 of Oncorhynchus keta. NCBI lineage: Eukaryota > Metazoa > Chordata > Actinopteri > Salmoniformes > Salmonidae > Oncorhynchus > Oncorhynchus keta. The sequence goes on from NC_068424.1 coordinate 77,224,835, forward strand.
CTAGGTTGAACTGGGTGTTGAGAGAATGTTGAGGCATGGTTGGTAACTCCTCAGCCCTTTGACATGTACGATGATCACATTTAGATTTGGAACCCTAGTGCCCTAGTGAACCCTAGTGCACTTCCCTATGGGCCCTGGTCAAAACTAGTGCACTTCCCTATGGGCCCTGGTCAAAACTAGTTCACTTCCCTATGGGTCCTGGTCAAAACTAGTGCACTTCCCTATGGGCCCTGGTCAAAACTAGTGCACTTCCCTATGGGCCCTGGTCAAAACTAGTGCACTTCCCTATGGGCTCTGGTCAAAAGTAGTGCACTATGAAGGGAATAGGGTTCCATTTGGAACAGACCCTTTGTCTGCATATCTTACAGGCAGAGAGAGTGAAACAGACAACACCGAGGAGGAGAATTTGGTTTAAGAAAAGGCTTGCTATACATATTAAACACACTATTGAAGAACAGAACGGTAATGATAAACAATAAGCTTTTATTTGATTTAATGTCTGGTGCTCCCTGAGGCAAAGCAATGTCAAGAGCATTGGCTTATTTTAAGGGAAGGAGAGAAAGCATTTTGCCTAGCAAACAGTGCACACAGCACTGCAACGCAGAAGTGTGCTATCTGCATACATCACCTCAGGATAGAGAGAGAGAGAGAGAGAGAGAGAGAGAGAGAGAGAGACAGACAGAGAGAGACAGAGAGAGAGAGAGAGAGACAGAGAGAGAGAGAGAGAGAGAGAGAGAGAGAGAGAGAGAGAGAGAGAGAGAGACAGAGAGAGAGAGACAGAGAGAGAGAGAGAGACAGAGAGAGAGAGACAGAGAGAGAGGGGGAGGGAGGGAGGGAGGGAGGGAGGGAGGTGCTAGAAACGGTCACTACAATCTCTCTACGGCTACAGTAAAGAACAGAGAAGCCTAGAAACGGTCACTACAATCTCTCTATTTGATCACTTTCCTGGACAGCGGAGACAATTATGCAGCTGACATTCCCAAGGATGTGTTCCAAATGACTTCCTACTCCCTATAGAGTCTATCCTGTGTGTGTGTGTGTGTGTGTGTGTGTGTGTGACTTCCCTATAGAGTCTATCCTCCATAGCCTTATAGGAGGTGTTTAGGCCTTCCCCACATTGTTGTGTGTGTGTGTGTGTGTGTGTGTGTGTGTGTGTGTGTGCGTGCGTGCGTGCGTGCGTGCGTGCGTGAAGACAAAATCCAATCTCAGTCAATATTTATTTCTATTTAAAAACTTGATCTACTGTATATCTACACAGAAACGCAGCGTCTCGATGGTACAGATGGATGTGACATCATAAAGTGCTGACACGGGAAGAAAAGGTAGAGGTCGTCCAGTCAGAATATAACAGAGTCACGTTATCAGATATTTCCTGCCAGACTCACAAACGCTTTGTCTACTTCCTGCTTGATTGAATTTGACTGGCTGCCACTCATTGTGTTTTTAATCAAGGACTCGGACAGGAAGGACAGCGATCAAATCATCGTCACCTGTATTAAACCCTGGTAGACAATCGTGGGAAGATGAATCTACTGACAGACTCTCAATTAAATCATTATACACGTTTGCTGGTGTTTTTTAAAATCAGGTTTTGAGAATTAAACCGACTATCCGGTCGGTAGTAGTGCGCTGCAGAGGGAACGAGGTGCCGTTCGGGACACAGACAGCATTTCTCCTGAATAAGGACCTCCAGTCATTCACTCAGCGTCAACGACCCCCGATTGGAGTGGGAAACAACAAGGTTTTTCATTTCCAGCAGTTATAAAGCGAGCAGCATGGCCAGGCCCAGCAACCCAAGGCGGGTGGAGGAGATAGATAAAGTTGTTATTGGCAGAGAGGACGTGGCACACAAGGACACAAACACGCTCTCTCTCACATACACGCGCACATACACCCAGACACACACACACTAATCTGTCTGTTGTCTCTGTACTGTGCTATTAGTCTCCCAGGCCCATGCAGGACTCCCTGCTATAATCAGAGCTCTGCTACCATCCAGAGAGATAACACCCTAACACGCTAACACCCTAGCCTCTTTCCATTCACCCTCTCAACGTCTCCTCTACAGCTACTTACAGACCAATTATCAGGGCTTGGGGGGGGGTGTTCTTCGGCTATTGTTATTGCCCTCTTGTTATTGGTTGTACAGTACTCACACAGAACAAGCCCAGGAGTTTTGGATGGACTGAGATGTTAGACGTCCAACCCCCAAAACCCTAACCCTAACCCTACAGTCTACTATATTGTAGCGAACAATTCCTTCGAAGGTTTCTGGTCATCCTTAATGCCCCCCATCGTGTCCCCTGTTTAGTAATTATTATGATTTCATCCATATATCTGTATTAGCCTTTCATTTACCATCAATGCATCCCAAATGGCCACCTATTCCCTATGTGGTGCACTACTTTAGACCAGAAGGGCCCATAGATTTCCCCCATGGAGCCTGGGTCAAAATCAGTGCACTGTAAAGGGAATAGGGGGCCATTTGGGACAAAGCCCAGAAGTCCTGAGTTTGTACTGTCTTGTGTTTTTGCTCTTGGTTGTGGTTAAACAGATGCTGCATGGTGTTCTGTCAGGGTCCATTTTAATGTCCCATCAGAAGGGAACCACGGTGCTCTCTCGGAAGCGTGGCTGGTTCAGAGAAACAGAGAGGTGGAATGAGTCCGCACCGTCTATTTCTGACTCATTTGTATACAGGTCCAGAGGTACCGCGTCCCTGATTGGCAGATGAGTGACAACCCCGATTAGAACCACCTGCTGCTCATCTGTTGTTCTTTACAAACGCTGTTTTGAATTAAATAACATTTTACTGACACACTGTCGTTTCATTTGACGTCAATAAGCCACCAGCGTTCTCGATGTCTGCCTCCCATATGGTAGCTCCTATACCCACTCTGCCCAGACTGGGTGAAGACCTGCTTTTTTACATTTAATTGCAGTTCCTTATGTTAAAAAGTACATTTTACCAAGACAAATATGATTCTTCATGTTCTGAATCATTCAGTGAGGTCTTTCTATAACATATCATTAACATTATATCTAAAATAATAATCTAATAATCTAATAATAATCTAATAACCCAATAAGCTAATAACCTAATAAGTGAATAACCCAATAAGCTAATAACCTAATAAGCTAATAATATAATAACCCAATAAGCTAATAACCTAATAACCTAATAAGCGAATAACCCAATAAGCTAATAACCTAATAAGCTAATAACCTAATAAGCTAATACTCTAAGCCAATAACCGAATAACCTAATAAACTAATAATCGAATAACCTAATACCCTAATAAGCTAATAAGTTAATAAGCTAATAAGTTAATAAGCTAATAAGCACCGAATTCTGTTGACCTGTTGTGGTTGGTCCCAAAATTGGCCAAGCGTTGTCCGGGTTAGGGGAGGGTTTGGCCGGCCGGGATGTCCTAGTTCCATCGCACTAGCGACTCCTGTGGTGGGCCAAGCACATGCATGCTTGGCAGAAAAGGCGGGGAGAGGGATAGGAAAGAGAGAAAGGGGGAGAGGGATAGGAAAGAGAGAAAGGGGGGAGAGGGATAGGAAAGAGAGAAAGGGGGAGAGGGATAGGAAAGAGAGAAAGGGGGAGAGGGATAGGAAAGGGAGAAATGGGGAGAGGGATAGGAAAGGGAGAAATGGGGAGAGGGATAGGAAAGAGAGAAAGGGGGGAGAGGGATAGGAAAGAGAGAAAGGGGGGAGAGGGATAGGAAAGGGAGAAAGGGGGAGAGGGATAGGAAAGAGAGAAAGGGGGGAGAGGGATAGGAAATGGAGAAAGGGGGGAGAGGGATAGGAAAGGGACAAAGGGATAGGAAAGAGAGAGGGGGAGGGATAGGAAAGAGAGAAAGGGGGGAGAGGGATAGGAAATGGAGAAAGGGGGGAGAGGGATAGGAAAGGGACAAAGGGATAGGAAAGAGAGAAAGGGGGAGGGATAGGAAAGAGAGAAAGGGGGGAGAGGGATAGGAAATGGAGAAAGGGGGGAGAGGGATAGGAAAGGGACAAAGGGATAGGAAAGAGAGAAAGGGGGAGGGATAGGAAAGAGAGAAAGGGGGAGGGATAGGAAAGAGAGAAAGGGGGAGGGATAGGAAAGGGAGAAAGGGGGAGAGGGATAGGAAAGAGAGAAAGGGGGGAGAGGGATAGGAAAGGGAGGAAGGGGGAGAGGGATAGGAAAGAGAGAAAGGGGGAGAGGGATAGGAAAGAGAGAAAGGGGGAGAGGGATAGGAAAGGGAGAAAGGGGGGAGGGGGATAGGAAAGAGAGAAAGGGGGGAGAGGGATAGGAAAGAGAGAAAGGGGGGAGAGGGATAGGAAATGGAGAAAGGGGGGAGAGGGATAGGAAAGGGACAAAGGGATAGGAAAGAGAGAGGGGGAGGGATAGGAAAGAGAGAAAGGGGGAGAGGGATAGGAAAGAGAGAAAGGGGGAGAGGGATAGGAAAGGGAGAAAGGGGGGAGGGGGATAGGAAAGAGAGAAAGGGGGGAGAGGGATAGGAAAGAGAGAAAGGGGGGAGAGGGATAGGAAAGGGAGAAAGGGGGGAGGGGGATAGGAAAGAGAGAAAGGGGGGAGAGGGATAGGAAAGAGAGAAAGGGGGGAGAGGGATAGGAAATGGAGAAAGGGGGGAGAGGGATAGGAAAGGGACAAAGGGATAGGAAAGAGAGAGGGGGAGGGATAGGAAAGAGAGAAAGGGGGGAGAGGGATAGGAAATGGAGAAAGGGGGGAGAGGGATAGGAAAGGGACAAAGGGATAGGAAAGAGAGAAAGGGGGAGGGATAGGAAAGAGAGAAAGGGGGGAGAGGGATAGGAAATGGAGAAAGGGGGGAGAGGGATAGGAAAGGGACAAAGGGATAGGAAAGAGAGAAAGGGGGAGGGATAGGAAAGAGAGAAAGGGGGAGGGATAGGAAAGGGAGAAAGGGGGAGAGGGATAGGAAAGAGAGAAAGGGGGGAGAGGGATAGGAAAGGGAGGAAGGGGGAGAGGGATAGGAAAGAGAGAAAGGGGGAGAGGGATAGGAAAGGGAGAAAGGGGGAGAGGGATAGGAAAGAGAGAAAGGGGGGAGAGGGATAGGAAAGAGAGAAAGGGGGGAGAGGGATAGGGGAGAGACATTTCCTGACTAAATGTAAAAAATATAATACAATTAGAGAGTTTCATTTCCCCAAATTTGAAACCCTTATTCAAGGTTTCAAAGACCTCTCTAACGAGAATAGGCTACCCGTCCTGTTGGGAGAGGACGCAGAGAACTGTGGGTTGGCAGCGCACTACATTTCTGCCTGCCATAAGATGAGGGACAGTGTCTGACGCACCAATCGACCTGCACATGTCCTCTACTGTATACTTATTGTTATTGTTCAATGTGTTGGTTATTTTGACCCTTGGTTATTTTTGTTACTGTTGTCCCATTGACTATATTGATTCTTATTATTTTAATATCGGAAATTTCCAAAGTAAGCTTTGACAATATGCACATTGTTACATCATGCTAATAAAGCAAATTGAATTGAGAGAGAGAGAGAGAGAGAGAGAGAGAGAGAGAGAGAGAGAGAGAGAGAGAGAGAGAGAGAGAGAGAGAGAGAGAGAGAGAGAGAGAGAGAGAGAGAAAAAGTGAGACAGTTTTGACTTTAAATATACTTGAATATCTACGGCAAGACATAAAAATGGTTGTCTAGCAATGATCAACAAACAATTTGACAGAGCTGGAAGAATTTTGAAAAGAATAATGGCCAAATGTTGCACAATCCAGGTGTGGACAGCTCTTAGATACGTACCCAGAAAGGCACACCGCTGCAAAAGGTGCATCTACAAATATTGACTCAGGGGTGTGAATACTATACATTTGCTTTTTCATTTTGTCATAATTGTGTGTTGATGGGTGAGAAAAAAGGTCAATTTAATGCATTTTGAATTCAAGCTTTAACACAAAATGAGGAATAAGTGAATGAATGTATGAATATATGAAGGTATGAATGCTTTCCCGAAAGCACTGTATTTCAATGATTGAGTTATTTTGTAGTTATAGTGGATGCTATGCCCCCTAGGGGCCACATCTAGAGTGGCTCCATATCTATATCTTATCAAGCTTATCAATCTACATTTAGTGCAAAATAGCAGCTCAGCCATACCACCAGTCTACAACAGATTGATTTATGTTTCCTTCCTCCATATTAACACAGCAATTACAGTGAATTGTGTTGTGTCAGTAACTAGTTGCTTGACAAAGTCCTTTCAGAAGGACCACAAAAGGGGGTTTGAAATGATGTTATTGACCCCGTGCAGTCTGAAATGATAATGTTTGTGACCCCTTGCAGTCTGTAATGATAATGTTTGTGACCCCTTGCAGTCTGAAAGGATAATGTTTTTGGCCCCTTACAGTCTGAAATTATAATGTTTTTTGACCCTACAGTCTGAAAGGATAATGTTTTTGGCCTCTTGCAGTCTGAAATGATAATGTGTTGACCCCTTGCAGTCTGAAATGATGTTTTTGACCCCTTGCAGTATGTAATGATAATGTTTTTGACCCCTTGCAGTATGTAATGATAATGTTTTTGACCCCTTGCAGTATGTAATGATAATGTTTTTGACCCCTTGCAGTATGTAATGATAATGTTTTTGACCCCTTGCAGTCTGAAATGATAATGTTTTTGACCCCTTGCAGTCTGAAATGATAATGTTTTGACCCCTTGCAGTCTGAAATGATGTTTTTGACCCCTTGCAGTCTGAATTGACCCCTGTTGGTGCTTTTAGGGTTAACAGTTGTTTTGTGTAGCGTTGATTTATTAGATTGTATAGAGAAGCCTTTCTTAAAGTTTGTTTGTTAATGGTGGGTAGCAACGTGTCAGAGTCAATTTATAATTATTTCATTAACTACTGGAATTGATTTGGCCAAGTGCATCTGCACTCTCTGTTCAGTGCGCAGCGGTCTCTGCCTTAGCAGCGGTCTCTCTGCCTTAGCAGCGGTCTCTCTGCCTTAGCAGCGGTCTCTCTGCCTTAGCAGCGGTCTCTCTGCCTTAGCAGCGGTCTCTCTGCCTTAGCAGCGGTCTCTCTGCCTTAGCAGCGGTCTCTGCCTTAAATCAAATCAAATGTATTTATATAGCCCTTCGTACATCAGCTGATATCTCAAAGTGCTGTACAGAAACCCAGCCTAAAACCCCAAACAGCAAGCAATGCAGGTGTAGAAGCATGGTGGCTAGGAAAAACTCCCTAGAAAGGCCAAAACCTAGGAAGAAACCTAGAGAGGAACGAGGCTATGTGGGGTGGCCAGTCCTCTTCTGACTGTGCCGGGTGGAGATTATAACAGAACATGGCCAAGATGTTCAAATGTTCATAAATGACCAGCATGGTCGTATAATAAGGCAGAACAGTTGAAACTGGAGCAGCAGCACGGTCAGGTGGACTGGGGACAGCAAGGAGTCGTCATGTCAGGTAGTCCTGGGGCATGGTTCTAGGGCTCAGGTCCTCCGAGAGAGAGAAAGAAAGAGAGAATTAGAGAACGCACACTTAGATTCACACAGGACACCGGATAGGACAGGAGAAGTACTCCAGATATAACAAACTGACCCTAGCCCCCCGACACATAAACTACTGCAGCATAAATACTGGAGGCTGAGACATGCGGGGTCAGGAGACACCTTAGCAGCGGTCTCTCTGCCTTAGCAGTGGTCTCTCTGCCTTAGCAGCGGTCTCTCTGCCTTAGCAGCGGTCTCTCTGCCTTAGCAGCGGTCTCTCTGCCTTAGCAGCGGTCTCTCTGCTTAGTTTGGCAACTGCGCAAGTGTGAGAAGGAGATGCCTGTGTGCTTCGCGGTTTACCGGATATTTTTTTTGCAATTTTCTTGAAGATCCCTCCGTGACCCACACGCTGCAGCGCCGTCTTTGAAGCCACTGACTTGTTATTCCCACTCGCCATCACTCACCGCTATCATCAAATGGACTCATGGTAGCCACAAGCTGTGACAGCTCAATCGTCATGAAACGCATATACAGCGATGGTTTCTCTCTCTTTCATACAAACCTATAACGAGGAGTGCTCACAATGTGTTTTGTGTAGGGAAGTGCTTAACATTAGTAATGAGTCTCTCAAAAGGAACAAATGAATAAAACGACACGTCCTGATCAAACATTCACAGCATGACGTTAAACCCAGGGACTTCTTTCAGAACAGGGCAGAATGCTTCAGGAAACTGTGCTTCAGGAAACTGTGCTTCAGGAAACTGTGCTTCAGGAAACAGTGCTTCAGGAAACTGTGCTTCAGGAAACTGTGCTTCAGGAAACTGTGCTTCAGGAAACAGTGCTTCACGAAACAGTGCTTCACGAAACAGTGCTTCACGAAACAGTTTTTCTGGAAACAGTGCTTCGACAGCGGAAAAGTAAGTCAGCTAGCAAGGCATTGTTGTTATAAAATGACAGGTGATGATAAGCAGAAATAAGGGAGTACTAACTAACTCTCATAGTAGTAGATGTGAGTTTCTCTTTCAAACAATCCCCTGGCCTTCTACACAGCTAATAGCTAACATTCGTCAAAGCAAACTAGCTACTGATAGTGCAACCCTAGCAACAGTACAGTTGAAGATACAAAATGATCAGGCCTACTGTATATCTTACTGTAGAAATTATTGTCGAAAACTAGTCTGTTGGAACTGTTGCTGTTAAAACAATAATATTTTTTATTGTTGACTTTCAACAATAATTTCTACAGTAAGATGTACAGTAAGATGTACAGTAAGATGTACAGTAAGATGTACAGTAGGCCTGATCATATTTAATCTGTAATGTTACTTAGGGTTGAACTATCAAAAAGCCTGTGTGTGTGTTTTCTGTTATTCAGCTGTGTGATCAATCAGTTTATTCCAGTTCAGAATGAAAATGATGTATTGTATTTTAGCAGCAACAGTTCCAACCTAGACAGATATGTAAGAGTGTTTTTAATGGTTGGAAAATAAACATGAATAGATTGATTTTCCTAAACTTGGGTCCCAGGAAAACAGATTTTCTCATTTGGGTTCGAGGCTGAAAAAGGTGATGAACCCCTGGTTTAGAGATATATCAATCAGGGCTTTACTCGTCAAAGGTAGTGTTGGCGGGGTATGACACACTCACACACGCACACACACACACGCACACGCACGCACGGAAGCATGCACGCACGGAAGCATGCACGCACGGAAGCATGCAAACATACACACACACATCAGTTGTTTACCTGGGGCTACAGGATATCTGCCCTGCGCTGCGCTTCTGACCTTTAAATATTGTAATCTATGATTATTTTTAACGGAAATATACTTCTGGAAACTCCGTTTACATATCCTTGGTCTCGTCCACTCTCGCTATTTATCGCTGTGTTAGTGTATTATTAACATAGGAATGTTTTTGATTGTTTTAGACTCTATCATAGCACTGAGACTGCACTCGTGAAGGTGGTAAATTACCTTTCAATGGTGTCAGACCGAGGCTCTGCATCTGTCCTCGTGCTCTTAAATCAATCAATCATCAATCACCACATTGTTTTGGTCTACAGTTCTGGCCTGGTTTAGATCTTATCTGTCGGAAAGATATGTTTGCCTTTATGGATGGTTTGTCCTCTGACAAATCAACTGTAAATGTTGGTGTTCCTCAAGGTTCCATTTTAGGACCACTATAGTTTTCACTATATATTTTACCTCTTGAGGATGTTATTCGAAAACATAATGTTAACTTTCCCAGTTATGCGGATGATACACGGCTGTAAGCCTCCCTCCCTGTATAAGCCTGTGTTTCAGACAAGGAAGTGGATGGCGGCATTTTTTTTTGCTTTTAAACTCGGACAAAACAGAGATGCTTTTTCTAGGTCCCAAGAAACAACGAGATCTTCTGTTGGATCTGACAACTGATCTTGATGGTTGTACAGTTGTCTCAAATAGAACTGTGAAGGACCGTGGCGTTACTCTGGACCCTGATCTCTCTTTTGATGAACATATCAAAACTGTTGCAAGGACAACTTTCCATTTACGTAACATTGCAAAAATCAGAAACTTTCTATCCAAAAATGATGCAGAAAAATGTATCCATGCTTTTGGCACTTCTATATTAGACTACTGTGGTGTTGTAATCACATCAACACCTGTTCCCTATATAATACACTACTGTGGGGTTGTGACCATCAACACCTGTTCCCTATATAATACACTACTGTGGGATAGGATCTTGATTGGGTCTGTATGTATGTCTATTACCTAGGCTCTTGATTGGGTCTTTTTGTCTCTCTATCCTCGTCCAGGCAGAGACAGCAGGATAATCGAGTTGTCAAGTTCATGTACTCAATAAAGCTTTGATATGATTTATTCAGGAAATAAAGATGGCCTTGGATCTCAGACAAAAGTATATGACTACAGTGCGAAACCGTTTAGGACAGTGGCCTGTTTAGAATGTGCTTGTCTTCTTATTGTGAATTTATGATTTGTATTCCCATCCAAAGCACCACCACCGCTAGAAACGCAACAGCATGTAAAAATAAAAATTATATTACCTTATTAGTAGAAGCCATCCATAGATTCCACTGACTGTAGTCACTGTAATTGCTGTGGCAGAAGAGAAACTGCAGTAAAATAATTTACAGTAAAAAAAACCAGAAGAGAAATCATCTCTCTCTCTCTCTCTCTCTCTCTCTCTCTCTCTCTCTCTCTCTCTCTCTCTCTCTCTCTCTCTCTCTCTCTCTCTCTCTCTCTCTCTCTCTCTCTCTCTCTTTCCTGCCCCTCTCTCTCTCTCTCTCTCTCCTTCCTGCCCCTCTCTCTCTCCCTCTCTCCCTCCTGCCTCTCTCTCTCCCTCCTGCCTCTCTCTCTCTCTCTCTCTCCCTCCCTCCTGACTCTCTCTCTCTCTCCCTCCTACCTCTCTCTCTCTCCCTCCTACCTCTCTCGCTCTCCCTCCCACCTCTCTCTCTCTCTCTCCTCTCTCCCTCCCACCTCCCTCCCTCCTCTCTCTCTCCCTCCCCTCCTCATTGAGAGGAGTCTCACGTTGTCTGGTCAGGGGGACAAAAGAATGGGTCTGATGCTGGTATCTCACAGAGGGCAGTGTGTGTGTCTGTGTGTTTGTGTGCGTGCGTGTTTGTGCATGCGTGTGTGTGTGTGTGTGAATGGGTCTGATGCTGACATCAGCCAGAGTCCAGTGCCAGACAGCTATCCAGATACCAGCCTGGTCCTGATAACAGTAGGACTGATGAGGACATCTAGCCAGCCAGGCAGCCTGGTCCTGATAACAGTAGGACTGATGAGGACATCTATCCAGATACCAGCCTGGTCCTGATAACAGTAGGACTGATGAGGACATCTATCCAGATACCAGGCTGGTCCTGATAACAGTAGGACTGATGAGGACATCTATCCAGATACCAGGCTGGTCCTGATAACAGTAGGACTGATGAGGACATCTATCCAGATACCAGGCTGGTCCTGATAACAGTAGGACTGATGAGGACATCTATCCAGATACCAGCCTGGTCCTGATAACAGTAGGACTGATGAGGACATCTATCCAGATACCAGCCTGGTCCTGATAACAGTAGGACTGATGAGAACATCTATCCAGATATCAGCCTGGTCCTGATAACAGTAGGACTGATGAAGACATCTATCCAGATACCAGGCTGGTCCTGATAACAGTAGGACTGATGAGGACATCTATCCAGATACCAGCCTGGTCCTGATAACAGTAGGACTGATGAGAACATCTATCCAGATATCAGCCTGGTCCTGATAACAGTAGGACTGATGAGGACATCTATCCAGATACCAGCCTGGTCCTGATAACAGTAGGACTGATGAGGACATCTAGCCAGCCAGGCAGCCTGGTCCTGATAACAGTAGGACTGATGAGAACATCTATCCAGATACCAGGCTGGTCCTGATACCAGCAGGACTGATGAGGACATGCATTCTGGTATTCCCTAGATGTTGCACTATAGGGCCCTGATTCCCAAATAACACCCTATTCCTTTATCGTGCACTACTTTTAACCAGGGCCCATGTGGAACAGGGTGTAGTTTGGGATGCACCCAGAGGGCCATTGGACATCAGCAATGTGAACTAGATGACTCTGCTAAACTGTGCAGGAGGAGAAAGCTAGAGAGAGACTAGTGTCTCAGTATTATGTCAGCGTCAGGGGCTTAATGCTGACTCATATGGTATAGGCAGGCACAAATCCTCCTAGATTACACCCTCCTCTTCCTCCTAACTCCTCTCCCCTCCCCTGCACTCCGCTCCAAGACGACAGCAGCTCAATGCAGCACCTTGGGAGTCTGGGGTGGAAAAAGTCATATCTATGATCACTATTAGGATGAGCCCAGATAGATATAATCTATTCTTAGAGTTAATAATAACTGTGGCTGTTTTTCTTTGAGTTGGAGTTGGGGAGATTGCAACAAGGTCACATTCTTTGAGAGGACATATTTTGTATTGCAATAATGTGCCACAAGACTGTTAGGCATTGACTCCAGCAACTAATTATGTCTAAGGCAAGGCTACCCTTATGTGCCGTGATCAAAATAACTTCACTTTATAGGGACGAGGGTGGCAGCCAGGTCGCAGCTGTAAATGAGAACTTGTTCTCAACTGGCCTACCTGGTTAAATAATGGTGAAATAAACAAATGTAATAAAAACATTTAGAATGCAGAACATGTGGTGTGTGTTGCCCAGTCGCATCAATCACTCTCTACAATAACAAGCCAATTACACACAGTCCTAGAGCAGCATTCATTATAGGAAACCAGGTTCACTATTCATTTAATAGTGAGAACATCCACTTTTGATTCATTTGTAGAGCAAATATAGTGTTTTACTTTGTTGCTTTTTTATATAGTTGAAATTAGATGACACTGTTTGCAATGCAATCACGTTGATTGATTGATTTTAAGAGTAAATCTTTTGTCTTCACATTGATTGATTCCTGAAAAGGTTCCTAGAAGGGCTAGCATCCCCCTCTCAACAACAACCCCAATCATACACCCATTACAATCCAAAGTAGAATACTAGGCTCATACTCAGCTTTTATACTGTACTGAACCTAGCCCTGTGTGAAAGTGGTGGAGTTAAACACACAACTATCAGAAGCCCCAGAACAATCAGATTGACAGGTTGACAGGCAGCGTAGCAATAGACCTACAGTATGGTTCATACTCTGGGCTTGTGTCCCAAATGACACCATATTCCCTATATAGTGCTCTACTGACCACAGCGGTGCAATTTGGGACACAGGCTGTGTGTGAAAGTGATGCAGTTAAACACTCTATTTTAACACTGTGACTATACAGCTAAACACTCTGTTTTAACACTGTGGCTATACTGCTAAACACTCTATTTTAACACTGTTGCTATACTGCTAAACACTCTAATTTAACACTGTGACTATACTGCTAAACACTCTTTTAACACTGTTGCTATACTGCTAAACACTCTATTTTAACACTGTTGCTATACTGCTAAACACTCTATTTTAACACTGTTGCTATACTGCATACGGCAGACCCAGTGTGTTGATCTCAGCTCTACCACAACTTCCATGTCAGCTATTTCAGAGCCGCTGACTACTCTGAGTCTGCATCCCACATGGTACCCTATTCCTTATCTAATGCAGTTCACTTCATTTCGATCAGAGCTCTATGGGCCCTGGTCAAAAGTAGTACACTGTATAGGGAATAGGGTGCCATTTGGAACTCAAGCTGACTCTCTGCTCCCCCACAGTCCCCTCAAGTCTCCTAGTCCCTGGACACTAGGCTATAGTTCAGAGTTCCCCTCTATCCTATTAAAAAATGAATAAATTGAACCAACCTCTGGGAACGTAAAGGAATACCAGTCCCCAATTAGTGCAGACTTAATTGCCCAATAGCTAAGACTAGATGATAATTTATTTCAAATTAATTTCATATTGTATTATGTTTCTGGTATTTTTCACTTGCAATAAGAGTTTAAGAGTATGGAGTGTTGGGGAGGTTCTGTACTCTCTGTTCTGTGGTTGTATGGGGAGGTTCTGTACTCTCTGTTTTGTGGTTCTATGGGGAGGTTCTGTACTCTCTGTTCTGTGGTTCTATGGGGAGGTTCTGTACTCTCTGTTCTGTGGTTCTATGGGGAGGTTCTGTACTCTCTGTTCTGTGGTTCTATGACGGATGCCTTATCTTCAAAGCTCCGATTCCAGAATCAAAGTCTGTCAGAGATGAGTTCCACTGATAGCTTGATACAGACAGGAATAAAGCACTATGATAAGATTGTTTTTCGACCTATGATAGCACTTGTCCTCTGTGTGGTTTCATTAGGTGAATCTAATTAGTCTTGTGATTCTACATTTTTAGACTTTTAGCAGACGCTCTTATCCAGAGTGATTTACAGGCACATTTAAGGTTAAGTCCCTTGCTCAAGGGCATAGACATATATTTTCACCTAATTGGCTCAGGGATTCAAACCAACGACCTTTCGGATACTGGCCCAATGCTCTTAACCTCTAAGCTACCTGCTGCCCACTATGGTTACGCTGAGGTCTATACACCCTTGCTATTCTAATCACTGGAAAATACCTGATGTCCATAAGTGGCTTCAATTTTCTTTCAGAAATTACCTTGAAGAGATTATTATGGTTTATTATAGACAGGGGGAATTCAACCATGTCAATTCAATGTGTGTTTCATCTCTGAACAAAAACAGATACCATTTTCCTTATGAAGTCAAGAATGAAAGGACTAGAGTTTTACCTCTTAAAGAATTACTCACAGCCATTAGGACTAGAGTTTTACCTCTTAAAGAATTACTCACAGCCATTAGGACTTGTGTTTAACCTCTTGAAGAATTACTCACAGCCATTAGGACTTGTGTTTAACCTCTTGAAGAATTACTCACAGCCATTAGGACTTGTGTTTAACCTCTTGAAGAATTACTCACAGCCATTAGGACTTGTGTTTAACCTCTTGAAGAATTACTCACAGCCATTAGGACTTGTGTTTAACCTCTTGAAGAATTACTCACAGCCATTAGGACTTGTGTTTAACCCCTTGAAGAATTACTCACAGCCATTAGGACTTGTGTTTAACCTCTTGAAGAATTACTCACAGCCATTAGGACTTGTGTTTAACCTCTTGAAGAATTACTCACAGCCATTAGGACTTGTGTTTAACCTCTTAAAGAATTACTCACAGCCATTAGGACTTGTGTTTAACCTCTTGAAGAATTACTCTGCCAATAGCTTGAACGCTTCTCCTTGATGTTCTGGAACGTGTTCCCTGATGTTCTGGAACGTGTTCCCTGATGTTCTGGAACGTGTTCCCTGATGTTCTGGAACGTGTTCCCTGATGTTCTGGAACGTGTTCCCTGATGTTCTGGAACGTGTTCCCTGATGTTCTGGAACGTGTTCCCTGATGTTCTGGAACGTGTTCCCTGTCCAGTCACAACACAAAAGACGTCAGAGTTATTTATTGATGAGACTAAACTGAAATTAATGTTTTTCAAACTGTGGATCTTCTACAGTAGAATCTCTGGTGCATTGTATCAGGGAGACAGGGTTGTTAAGTGCTTTAGTCAAGTTACAGAGACTCTTCAGTAGAGGGACACAGTATGTCAAATAGTTTGGTTTTACTTCCCATTTTAAAGTTGTCAGCCTTGTTTTCATGCATATTATAATCGTTAAAGTCAGGATTACCATGCTGTAAAGAGCGACGGGTTCAAATCAGGATTACCTTGCTGTAAAGAGCGACGGGTTCAAATCAGGATTACCTTGCTGTGAAGATTGACGGGTTCAAGTCAGGATTACCTTGCTGTGAAGATTGACGGGTTCAAGTCAGGATTACCTTGCTGTAAAGAGCGATGGGTTAAAGTCAGAATTACCTTGCTGTAAAGAGCGATGGGTTAAAATCAGGATTACCTTGCTGTAAAGAGCGATAGGTTAAAGTCAGGATTACCTTGCTGTAAAGAGCGATAGGTTAAAGTTAGGATTACCTTGCTGTAAAGAGCGATAGGTTAAAGTCAGGATTACCTTGCTGTAAAGAGCGACGGGTAAAAGTCAGGATTACCATGCTGTGAAGATTGACGGGTTCAAGTCAGGATTACCTTGCTGTGAAGATTGACGGGTTAAAATCAGGATTACCTTGCTGTAAAGAGCGACGGGTTAAAGTCAGGATTACCTTGCTGTGAAGAGCAACGGGTTAAAGTCAGGATTACCATGCTGTGAAGATTGCTGGATTAAAGTCAGGATTGCTATGGTGTAAAGCAGGCTTAAACCCAGTTAAATCCTGGCCTAAGGGCCCGCCACCGATCCCTTTGCCCTTTTCTGTTAGTTTTGTCTTATTAGTTGCACCTGTTCCGATCTGTGACTTCTTGATTTGCTTCTCTATTTGAGCGTGTGAAACCCGCCCTTTGCTGTGCGGGATTATTTGGTATTCACGTTTGTGTCGTGAATGGTCAGGTGTTGTTGTGCTCCGGACCATGTTACCCAGTGTGAGCCCTGTGAGCCCTGTGTTTTGGGTTGGTCAGTGTTTTGAGCCCTGTGTTTTGGGTTGGTCATTGTTTTGGGCCCTGTGTTTTGGGTTGGTCAGTGTTTTGAGCCCTGTGTTTTGGGCCCTGTGTTTTGGGTTGGTCAGTGTTTTGAGCCCTGTGTTTTGGGCCCTGTGTTTTGGGTTGGTCAGTGTTTTGGGCCCTGTGTTTTGGGTTGGTCAGTGTTTTGGGCCCTGTGTTTTGGGTTGGTCAGTGTTTTGGGCCCTGTGTTTTGGGTTGGTCAGTGTTTTGAGCCCTGTGTTTTGGGCATTACCATTTTTGTGCCGGAATAAAGTGTAGGAGAGCGTGAGCGTCCTCGTCTCCTGTCTGACGGGGCGAGCCCTGGAGTGGGCCAACGCAGTGTGGAATGGCCCAGACTCGGCGAGGGATCACTACCCCGAGTTCACCCGCCCATTTCGGGCTGTTCGATCACCCACCGGAGGGCCGAGTTGCGGGTGAACGGAGTGCACGACTTTGCTCTGGAGTTCCGGACTTTGGCCGCAGGAGCGGTGTGGAACGACAGGGCTTTGATGGACCACTTCTGTTGTAGCCTGAGGGAGGATGTCCGCAGGGAGTTAGCATGTCGGGACACCACCATCTCATTGGATGAACTGATCGACAGGTCCAGTCGTCTGGACAACCTGCTGGCTGCCTGCGGGAGTCCGGAACGGGCCCTGTTGATTCCACCCCCAGGCCCTCCTGCTCCCACCCCCATGGAGTTAGAAGGGGCTGCATTGAGGGGGACCGGAGGAGGAGTTTCCTCCGGCACCAGTTGTGGTCGGCGAGGACACACCGCCGACCAGTGCTGGAGGAGCTCGTCTGGGAGTCGGGAGGGCAGGCGGAGCACTACTCGTTCACCCCAGGTGAGTCCGCACCAGACTCATCCAGAGCTTCCTGTCGGCCATGTTTTTGTGCTAACATCTTTCCCTGGGTTTTCTCCCTCTCTACAGCATAAGGCGCTAGTCGATTCAGGCGCAGCTGGGAACTTCATGGATTATGGGCTCGCGCTAAGGCTAGGGATTCCCCTGGTGTCGTTAAACCAACCTTTCCCTGTGCACTCCTTAGATTGCCGACCATTAGGGTCAAGGCTGGTCAGGGAGGCCACAGTGCCACTGGACATGGTAACGCAGGGGGGTCATAAGGAGCGGATTAGTCTGTTCCTTATCGATTCACCTGCTTTTCCAGTGGTGCTGGGAATTCTTTGGCTAGCTCATCACAACCTGGTGATTTCATGGAGACAAGGGGCTCTTCGAGGGTGGTCAGAGGAGTGTTCAGGCAGGTGTATAGGAGTTTCCGTAGGTGCGAGAGTCCAGACCAGGTTTCCACTGTGCGCATTCCCTCTGAATATGCCGATTTGGCTATCGCCTTCTGTAAGAAGAAGGCGACCCAATTACCACCCCATTGTCGAGGGGACTGCGCAATAAACCTACTGGAGAACGCTGCACTTGAGTCACGTGTACCCATTGTCCCAGGAGGAGACAGTGGCTATGGAGACATATGTCACTGAATCTCCCGGGTAGGGGTACATCCGGCCCTCCACGTCACCCGTCTCCTCAAGCTTCTTTTTTGTGAAGAAGAATGAGGGAGGTCTGCGTCCGTGTATTGATTATAGAGGTCTAAATTCAATCACAGTGGGGTTTAGTTACCCACTACCTCTCATCGCTACGACAGTGGAATCATTTCACGGGGCGCGTTTCTTCACAAACCTGGACCTGAGGAGTGCGTATAACCTCGTGTGTATCCGTATACGGGGAGGTGATGAGTGGAAAAATCGCATACCCAAAACATCGGGCCATTTTGAGTACCTCGTCATGCCATATGGGTTGAAGAATGCTCCAGCCGTCTTCCAATCTTTCGTAGACGAGATTCTCCGAGACCTGCACGGGAAGGGAGTGGTAGTGTACATCGATAACATCCTGATCTATTCTGCCACATACGCTGTGCACATGTCTCTGGTGCGTAAGGTACTTGGGCGACTGCTGGAGCATGACCTGTATGTCAAGGCTGAGAAATGTGTGTTCTCCAAACAAGCCGTTTCCTTCCTGGGTTATCGCATTTCCACCTCCGGGGTGGTGATGGAGTGTGACCGCATTGCAGCCATGCGTATTTGGCCGACTTTGACCACGGTAAAAGAGGTGCAGCGGTTTTTAGGGTTTGCCAATTACTACCTAGGGTTTATCCTGGGTTTTGGTCAGGTGGCTGCTCCCATTACCTCACTGCTGAAGGGAGGACCGGCGCGCTTGCCTTGCGCTGGTCAGCAGAGGCGGGCAGAGCTTTCAGTCCTCTGAAGGATGCGCCAGTGACCCCTCTTTAGCGTTCATAGTGGAGGTGGACGCATCCGAGGCTGGGGTAGGGGCCGTGCTGTCCCAGCGCTCGGGCGCGCCACCAAAGCTCTGCCTTTGTGCCTTTTTTTCGAAGAAGCTCGGTCCGGCGGAGCAAAACTATGACGTGGGGGACAGGGAGGGAGTTGTTAGCTGTAGTTAAGGCTTTGAAGGTGTGGAGAAATTGGCTAAGCACCCATTTCTCATCTGGACTGACCATCGTAATCTCGAGTATATCCGGGCAGCGAGGAGTCTGAATCCACGTCAGGCTAGATGGGCCATGTTCTTTACCCGGGTCCACTTCACCTTCTCGTACCGGCCAGGCTCCCAAAACACTAAAGCCGGCGCGCTTTCCTGCCTATATGATACCGAGGAGCAGTCCATTGAGCCGACCTTCATCCTTCCACCTTCATGTCTCATGGCACCGGTGGTATGGGAGGTGGACGCGGAGATAGAGAGTGCATCACGGTTGGAGCCTGCCCCCCTCAGTGTCCAGCAGGGGCACAGTACGTGCCGCAGGGTGTCCGTGACAGGTTAATCCGTTGGGCTCATACTCTATGCTCCTCGGGTCATCCTGGTATCGAGAGGACAGTGCGGAGTCTTAGGGGGAGATACTGGTGGCCCATGTTGGCGTGAGGTTTTATGTCTCCTCCTGCTCGGTGTGCGCTCAGAGCAAGGCTCCTCGATACCTGCCTAGAGGGAAGTTACAACCCCTCCCCGTTCCACAACGGCCGTGGTCACACTTGTCGGTGGACTTCCTCACCGACCTTCCCCCGTCCCAGGGAAGTAACACGATCCTGGTCGTTCTGGATCGGTTTTCTAAGTCCTGCCATCTCATCCCGTTGCCCGGTCTCCCTACGGCC
The DNA here is from genome assembly GCF_023373465.1 of Oncorhynchus keta. NCBI lineage: Eukaryota > Metazoa > Chordata > Actinopteri > Salmoniformes > Salmonidae > Oncorhynchus > Oncorhynchus keta. Next base: position 77,244,498 of record NC_068424.1, read on the forward strand.
CTGCAGACTGCGGAGGCTCTGTTTAGCCATGTTTTCCGGCACTACGGGGTGCCTGAGGACATCGTCTCTGATCGGGGTCCCCAGCTCACGTCCAGAGTTTGGAGGGCGTTTATGGAAAGGCTGGGGGTCTCGGTCAGCTTGACCTCAGGTTTCCACCCCGAGAGTAATGGGCAGGTGAAGCGAGTAAACCAGGATGTGGGCAGGTTTCTGCGGTCGTATTGCCGGGACCGGCCAGGTGAGTGGGCGAGGTATGTTCCTTGGGCAGAGCTCGCTCAGAACTCCCTCCGCCACTCCTCAACATGTCTCCCTTCCAGTGTGTGTTGGGCTACCAGCTGGTCCTGGCCCCATGGCATCAGAGCCAGACCGAGGCTCCTGCGGTGGAGGAATTGGTGCAGCGCTCAAAGGACACCTGGAAATCTGTGGCTGGGGGACGGCAGAAGAAGAGCGCTGACCAGCACCGCAGTGAGGCCCCTGTGTTCACACCGGGCATTGCCATTTTTGTGCCGGAATAAAGTGATTTTTTCCCCCTGGAACTCTCTGCTCTCTGCACCTGATTCCTACCTACACACCTAGTCAGCCGTGACAAACCCATATTTAACCCCTTCTTTGTTGGCACTAAAGTACTTCCATACTTCCTTATTTTATTTTTTGCTCTTACCAGGTTACCTTCAGACAAGTCTTGTGAATATTTTGCGTGTCATATATGTGTTAAGTAGCCCAGGTAGCCTAGTGGTTAGAGTGTTGGACTAGTAACCAAAAAGTTGTAAGATCATATCCCTGTGCTGACAAGGTAAAAAATATGTTGTTCTTCCCTGAACAAGGCAGTTAACACAATGTTCCTAGGCCCCCATTGAAAATTTGATTTTTTTTTTCTTAAACTGACTTAGTTAAATAAAGGTACATTTTTTAAAAGTAGTGAGAGTCTCAACTTTCAATGGTGGGGTCTTATTAGTTTGTAGCCCAAACCAGTCGGATACTACAGACCGATTTCCGGGATGTTTCCTGGTCTGACAGGCACTGCTGTAGCTTTGCCACCTTCCAGCACAGATGAGGAAGGCCAACATCAGCGAATGCGATGGATCAAGACACAGCCCATGCAAAACAACTGGTATCTCCATCTTATTAAGCCTGCCACACTCTATGCAATCGGAGTGTCGTATATATATGGTCCCTTCTAGAGATTCAGAGGCACAACAGTATATAGAACTATGCTCTGCCACTCCGTTTGTACAGAGTGTGTAGAGCCCATAAAAACAGAGAGATTTTGACAGGGATTTTTGTATTATGCTGATTAGATTTTTCTGCCCATGTATTGACTCACAGGATTGGAGCCAGGCAGGCTCTGTTCAGGTGAGCCTGTTAATCAACAGATCACACACACACAGACACACACACACCAGTGGAGGCTGGTAAAGGGAGGACAGCTGAGGGTAATTATGGCTGTAATGGAGTGAATAGAACAGGACAGGTAGCCTACCGTCCCATTTATTCCATGACAATGAACCTTTCTCCACTTCCTTCAATTTAAAGTGACAGTCCTCTGATGGACATCCACCCTCACCTTCACCAGCTAGCTCCCATCCTCTACAGTCTCTACAGCCTCCGGAGCAAGCCTTCACCAGCTAGCTCCCATCCTCTACAGTCTCTACAGCCTCCGGAGCAAGCCTTCACCAGCTAGCTCCCATCCTCTACAGTCTCTACAGCCTCCGGAGCAAGCCTTCACCAGCTAGCTCCCATCCTCTACAGTCTCTACAGCCTCCGGAGCAAGCCTTCACCAGCTAGCTCCCATCCTCTACAGTCTCTACAGCCTCCGGAGCAAGCCTTCACCAGCTAGCTCCCATCCTCTACAGTCTCTACAGCCTCCGGAGCAAGCCTTCACCAGCTAGCTCCCATCCTCTACAGCCTCCGGAGCAAGCCTTCACCAGCTAGCTCCCATCCTCTACAGTCTCTACAGCCTCCGGAGCAAGCCTTCACCAGCTAGCTCCCATCCTCTACAGTCTCTACAGCCTCCGGAGCAAGCCTTCACCAGCTAGCTCCCATCCTCTACAGTCTCTACAGCCTCCGGAGCAAGCCTTCACCAGCTAGCTCCCATCCTCTACAGTCTCTACAGCCTCCGGAGCAAGCCTTCACCAGCTAGCTCCCATCCTCTACAGTCTCTACAGCCTCTGGAGCAAGCCTTCACCAGCTAGCTCCCATCCTCTACAGTCTCTACAGCCTCCGGAGCAAGCCTTCACCAGCTAGCTCCCATCCTCTACAGTCTCTACAGCCTCCGGAGCAAGCCTTCACCAGCTAGCTCCCATCCTCTACAGTCTCTACAGCCTCCGGAGCAAGCCTTCACCAGCTAGCTCCCATCCTCTACAGTCTCTACAGCCTCCGGAGCAAGCCTTCACCAGCTAGCTCCCATCCTCTACAGTCTCTACAGCCTCCGGAGCAAGCCTTCACCAGCTAGCTCCCATCCTCTACAGTCTCTACAGCCTCCGGAGCAAGCCTTCACCAGCTAGCTCCCATCCTCTACAGTCTCTACAGCCTCCGGAGCAAGCCTTCACCAGCTAGCTCCCATCCTCTACAGTCTCTACAGCCTCCGGAGCAAGCCTTCACCAGCTAGCTCCCATCCTCTACAGTCTCTACAGCCTCCGGAGCAAGCCTTCACCAGCTAGCTCCCATCCTCTACAGTCTCTACAGCCTCCGGAGCAAGCCTTCACCAGCTAGCTCCCATCCTCTACAGTCTCTACAGCCTCCGGAGCAAGCCTTCACCAGCTAGCTCCCATCCTCTACAGTCTCTACAGCCTCCGGAGCAAGCCTTCACCAGCTAGCTCCCATCCTCTACAGTCTCTACAGCCTCCGGAGCAAGCCTTCACCAGCTAGCTCCCATCCTCTACAGTCTCTACAGCCTCCGGAGCAAGCCTTCACCAGCTAGCTCCCATCCTCTACAGTCTCTACAGCCTCCGGAGCAAGCCTTCACCAGCTAGCTCCCATCCTCTACAGCCTCCGGAGCAAGCCTTCACCAGCTAGCTCCCATCCTCTACAGTCTCTACAGCCTCCGGAGCAAGCCTTCACCAGCTAGCTCCCATCCTCTACAGTCTCTACAGCCTCCGGAGCAAGCCTTCACCAGCTAGCTCCCATCCTCTACAGTCTCTACAGCCTCCGGAGCAAGCCTTCACCAGCTAGCTCCCATCCTCTACAGCCTCCGGAGCAAGCCTTCACCAGCTAGCTCCCATCCTCTACAGTCTCTACAGCCTCCGGAGCAAGCCTTCACCAGCTAGCTCCCATCCTCTACAGTCTCTACAGCCTCCGGAGCAAGCCTTCACCAGCTAGCTCCCATCCTCTACAGTCTCTACAGCCTCCGGAGCAAGCCTTCACCAGCTAGCTCCCATCCTCTACAGTCTCTACAGCCTCCGGAGCAAGCCTTCACCAGCTAGCTCCCATCCTCTACAGTCTCTACAGCCTCCGGAGCAAGCCTTCACCAGCTAGCTCCCATCCTCTACAGTCTCTACAGCCTCCGGAACAAGCCTTCACCAGCTAGCTCCCATCCTCTACAGTCTCTACAGCCTCCGGAGCAAGCCTTCACCAGCTAGCTCCCATCCTCTACAGTCTCTACAGCCTCCGGAGCAAGCCATCACCAGCTAGCTCCCATCCTCTACAGTCTCTACAGCCTCCGGAGCAAGCCTTCACCAGCTAGCTCCCATCCTCTACAGTCTCTACAGCCTCCGGAGCAAGCCTTCACCAGCTAGCTCCCATCCTCTACAGTCTCTACAGCCTCCGGAGCAAGCCTTCACCAGCTAGCTCCCATCCTCTACAGCCTCCGGAGCAAGCCTTCACCAGCTAGCTCCCATCCTCTACAGTCTCTACAGCCTCCGGAGCAAGCCTTCACCAGCTAGCTCCCATCCTCTACAGTCTCTACAGCCTCCGGAGCAAGCCTTCACCAGCTAGCTCCCATCCTCTACAGTCTCTACAGCCTCCGGAGCAAGCCTTCACCAGCTAGCTCCCATCCTCTACAGCCTCCGGAGCAAGCCTTCACCAGCTAGCTCCCATCCTCTACAGTCTCTACAGCCTCCGGAGCAAGCCTTCACCAGCTAGCTCCCATCCTCTACAGTCTCTACAGCCTCCGGAGCAAGCCTTCACCAGCTAGCTCCCATCCTCTACAGTCTCTACAGCCTCCGGAGCAAGCCTTCACCAGCTAGCTCCCATCCTCTACAGTCTCTACAGCCTCCGGAGCAAGCCTTCACCAGCTAGCTCCCATCCTCTACAGTCTCTACAGCCTCCGGAGCAAGCCTTCACCAGCTAGCTCCCATCCTCTACAGCCTCCGGAGCAAGCCTTCACCAGCTAGCTCCCATCCTCTACAGTCTCTACAGCCTCCGGAGCAAGCCTTCACCAGCTAGCTCCCATCCTCTACAGTCTCTACAGCCTCCGGAGCAAGCCTTCACCAGCTAGCTCCCATCCTCTACAGTCTCTACAGCCTCCGGAGCAAGCCTTCACCAGCTAGCTCCCATCCTCTACAGTCTCTGCAGCCTCCGGAGCAAACCTTCACCAGCTAGCTCCCATCCTCTACAGCCTCCGGAGCAAGCCTTCACCAGCTAGCTCCCATCCTCTACAGTCTCCGGAGCAAGCCTTCACCAGCTAGCTCCCATCCTCTACAGTCTCTACAGCCTCCGGAGAAAGCCTTCACCAGCTAGCTCCCATCCTCTACAGTCTCTACAGCCTCCGGAGCAAGCCTTCACCAGCTAGCTCCCATCCTCTACAGTCTCTACAGCCTCCGGAGCAAGCCTTCACCAGCTAGCTCCCATCCTCTACAGTCTCTACAGCCTCCGGAGCAAGCCTTCACCAGCTAGCTCCCATCCTCTACAGTCTCTACAGCCTCCGGAGCAAGCCTTCACCAGCTAGCTCCCATCCTCTACAGTCTCTACAGCCTCCGGAGCAAGCCTTCACCAGCTAGCTCCCATCCTCTACAGTCTCTACAGCCTCCGGAGCAAGCCTTCACCAGCTAGCTCCCATCCTCTACAGTCTCTACAGCCTCCGGAGCAAGCCTTCACCAGCTAGCTCCCATCCTCTACAGTCTCTACAGCCTCCGGAGCAAGCCTTCACCAGCTAGCTCCCATCCTCTACAGTCTCTACAGCCTCCGGAGCAAGCCTTCACCAGCTAGCTCCCATCCTCTACAGTCTCTACAGCCTCCGGAGCAAGCCTTCACCAGCTAGCTCCCATCCTCTACAGTCTCTACAGCCTCCGGAGCAAGCCTTCACCAGCTAGCTCCCATCCTCTACAGTCTCTACAGCCTCCGGAGCAAGCCTTCACCAGCTAGCTCCCATCCTCTACAGCCTCCGGAGCAAGCCTTCACCAGCTAGCTCCCATCCTCTACAGTCTCTACAGCCTCCGGAGCAAGCCTTCACCAGCTAGCTCCCATCCTCTACAGTCTCTACAGCCTCCGGAGCAAGCCTTCACCAGCTAGCTCCCATCCTCTACAGTCTCTACAGCCTCCGGAGCAAGCCTTCACCAGCTAGCTCCCATCCTCTACAGTCTCTACAGCCTCCGGAGCAAGCCTTCACCAGCTAGCTCCCATCCTCTACAGCAGGGGTGTCAAAGTCAAATGGACGGAGGGCCAAATAAAAAATTTAGCTACAAGCCGAGGGCCGGACTGTTCGAATGTTCATTGAAAAATTTTTAAATGACGCATATAGTCTAGTGAACCTAATTGAACCTACTGAAAACCTAACAAATATATTCCAATATGATCAGATAAATAAAGCAATATTTTCTTATGGCTCTGTCAGTAATCTTTAATTTTCAACAGACACAAAAGACAAATTTCCTTTATATAAAAATCCCCATAACATGAACATTAAATGAAAGAAACCGGTATTCAAGGCACCATCAGTAGCCTATATTTTCTATTTTAGCAAAAGTGGGCTAAATTTACTTCAAAGAAAAAAACAATAATAGCAATTTTCTATCATCCACTCAACTGAAATATTTTTAAAATATAATTGGATTGAAATACAATAAAATAAAGTGCAAAAATCTATTAATCAAAAACAACACTTTGTTTAAGGAGAAGTAACATGCAGTGAAAACAAATATTAAACTTTAACTTTTAAACTTGAACTGAGTAAAAACTCTAAATATGTGATTGCACAGTAATGTTCACTTGTTTGAGGTTGAGGGTGATACTTGGTGGTGTCCCATCTTTTCCACAAGTTCATCAATGTTCGGGGTAAGGCTCTGAGCTGAGGAAATCCTCAGAATTGAGTGGAGGTGTTCAGCAGTAAGTCGACTTCTGTGTGATGTTTTGTTCAAGTTCATCAAAGAAAACAGTTGTTCACACAGGTATGTGCTGCCAAACATAGACAACGTTTGAGCAGCCTGGATGCGCAGCTGGGGCATTGTGTCGGGGAGGAAACGGGCGAACTCCGCAGCACCCACTGCCGCATATTTTGCCCTCAGTGCATCATTGCATTGGAGGTCAATCAACTCCATTTGGAGGTTTGGTGGTGAGCTTTCCACGTCAACAGCAAATGGGTTACCGAGCAGTTCCAACCTGCTTTTTGTGCTTCAAAGTCAGCAAATCGGCGTCGAAAGTCAGCGGCAAGCATACCTATTTTATCAGCCAACTGTGCGCTCGGGAACACACTGGTAGAGAGCTTCTCTTTCATGGTCTGGCAGCTGGGAAAGTGGCTCAAATTTTCTTTCCGCATCTGCGTCTCCCACAGAGTCAGTTTGGTTTTAAATGCCTTCACTGTACTGTACATATCAGAGATGACACGATCCCGACCCTGCAGCTGCAAGTTCATTGCATTCAGATGACTCGTAATGTCACACAGAAAAGCCATTTCACACAGAAACATTTCGTCTCGGAGTTGTGTTGTGTCTTTCCCTTTGCTGTCCAAGAACAGACAAATCTCCTCACGAAGCTCGAAACATCTTTGAAGCACCTTTCCCTGGCTTAGCCATCGCACCTCTGTGTGATAAGGCAAATCACCATGCTCCGTTTCTAACTCCGTCAGAAATGCCTTGAACTGGCGGTGATTCAAACCTTTGGCTCTGATAAAGTTAACTGTGCGCGTGATGATGCTCATTACATGCTCCATTTTCAAGGCTTTACCGCACAACGCTTCCTGGTGTATGATACAATGATAAGCTGTCAGCTCACCTGTCGCGTTTTCCTCTTGCATCTTTTCCCGTATCTTCGCCACCAGTCCGCTCCTGTGTCCACACATCGCAGGTGCTCCGTCGGTTGTCAAACCCACGAGTTTTTCCCAAGGCAGCTCCATCTCATTTACACATCTTGACACCTCTTCATACAAATCATGCCCCGTAGTTGTGCCATGCATAGGACGTAAAGCCAAAAACTCCTCTGTCACGCTTAGGCTGGAGTCCACTCCGCGGATGAAAATTGACAACTGGGCAATGTCAGAAATGTCGGTGCTCTCATCCACAGCCAAGGAATATGCAATGAAATCTTTTCCCTTTTTCACAAGCTGCTCTTTTAGATTGATGGACAACTGGTCTACTCTCTCGGCAATGGTGTTTCTGCTCAGACTCACATTTAAAAAGAGTTGCCTTTTTTCTGGGCAAACTTCGTCACAAACTTTAATCATGCAGTTTTTGATGAAATCCCCCTCCGTAAATGGCCGGGCTGATTTAGCGATCTCTTCTGCCAAAATAAAACTGGCCTTGACAGCAGCCTGGCCTTGTGATTTGGCTTTTTGAACAGAGCCTGTCGAGATTTGAGGCCTCGTTTTAATTCCTCTGCCTTTTGTAGCCTTTGTTCCATGTCCGTGAACAAATACTCCGACTCCCACCTTGTTTGAAACCCCGGTTCTCAGTGTCCACCTTCCGTTTTGCCATTTTTGATGGGTATCTGAAAGTTAATTTTACTGTGATGCTGACAACTGCTGTGCCAATAAATATTGAAATGAAGCAGCCTACTGCTCGGTGCGTCACCGTTGCATTGTGGGAAATGTAGTATTGGTGCGTGTAAAAGATCTGCGGGCTGCCGGCTTGCTGCGGTCTGCGGGCCGGTTCTAATAATAAATCAAGATCATCCCAGGGGCCGTAAAAAACCTTCTCGCGGGCCGGATGTGGCCCGCGGGCCTTGACTCTGACATATGTGCTCTACAGTCTCTACAGCCTCCGGAGCAAGCCTTCACCAGCTAGCTCCCATCCTCTACAGTCTCTACAGCCTCCGGAGCAAGCCTTCACCAGCTAGCTCCCATCCTCTACAGTCTCTACAGCCTCCGGAGCAAGCCTTCACCAGCTAGCTCCCATCCTCTACAGTCTCTACAGCCTCCGGAGCAAGCCTTCACCAGCTAGCTCCCATCCTCTACAGTCTCTACAGCCTCCGGAGCAAGCCTTCACCAGCTAGCTCCCATCCTCTACAGTCTCTACAGCCTCCGGAGCAAGCCTTCACCAGCTAGCTCCCATCCTCTACAGCCTCCGGAGCAAGCCTTCACCAGCTAGCTCCCATCCTCTACAGTCTCTACAGCCTCCGGAGCAAGCCTTCACCAGCTAGCTCCCATCCTCTACAGTCTCTACAGCCTCCGGAGCAAGCCTTCACCAGCTAGCTCCCATCCTCTACAGTCTCTACAGCCTCCGGAGCAAGCCTTCACCAGCTAGCTCCCATCCTCTACAGTCTCTACAGCCTCCGGAGCAAGCCTTCACCAGCTAGCTCCCATCCTCTACAGCCTCCGGAGCAAGCCTTCACCAGCTAGCTCCCATCCTCTACAGTCTCTACAGCCTCCGGAGCAAGCCTTCACCAGCTAGCTCCCATCCTCTACAGTCTCTACAGCCTCCGGAGCAAGCCTTCACCAGCTAGCTCCCATCCTCTACAGTCTCTACAGCCTCCGGAGCAAGCCTTCACCAGCTAGCTCCCATCCTCTACAGTCTCTACAGCCTCCGGAGCAAGCCTTCACCAGCTAGCTCCCATCCTCTACAGCCTCCGGAGCAAGCCTTCACCAGCTAGCTCCCATCCTCTACAGTCTCTACAGCCTCCGGAGCAAGCCTTCACCAGCTAGCTCCCATCCTCTACAGTCTCTACAGCCTCCGGAGCAAGCCTTCACCAGCTAGCTCCCATCCTCTACAGTCTCTACAGCCTCCGGAGCAAGCCTTCACCAGCTAGCTCCCATCCTCTACAGCCTCCGGAGCAAGCCTTCACCAGCTAGCTCCCATCCTCTACAGTCTCTACAGCCTCCGGAGCAAGCCTTCACCAGCTAGCTCCCATCCTCTACAGTCTCGACAGCCTCCGGAGCAAGCCTTCACCAGCTAGCTCCCATCCTCTACAGACTCTACAGCCTCCGGAGCAAGCCTTCACCAGCTAGCTCCCATCCTCTACAGTCTCTACAGCCTCCGGAGCAAGCCTTCACCAGCTAGCTCCCATCCTCTACAGTCTCTACAGCCTCCGGAGCAAGCCTTCACCAGCTAGCTCCCATCCTCTACAGTCTCTACAGCCTCCGGAGCAAGCCTTCACCAGCTAGCTCCCATCCTCTACAGTCTCTACAGCCTCCGGAGCAAGCCTTCACCAGCTAGCTCCCATCCTCTACAGTCTCTACAGCCTCCGGAGCAAGCCTTCACCAGCTAGCTCCCATCCTCTACAGTCTCTACAGCCTCCGGAGCAAGCCTTCACCAGCTAGCTCCCATCCTCTACAGTCTCTACAGCCTCCGGAGCAAGCCTTCACCAGCTAGCTCCCATCCTCTACAGTCTCTACAGCCTCCGGAGCAAGCCTTCACCAGCTAGCTCCCATCCTCTACAGTCTCTACAGCCTCCGGAGCAAGCCTTCACCAGCTAGCTCCCATCCTCTACAGTCTCTACAGCCTCCGGAGCAAGCCTTCACCAGCTAGCTCCCATCCTCTACAGTCTCTACAGCCTCCGGAGCAAGCCTTCACCAGCTAGCTCCCATCCTCTACAGTCTCTACAGCCTCCGGAGCAAGCCTTCACCAGCTAGCTCCCATCCTCTACAGCCTCCGGAGCAAGCCTTCACCAGCTAGCTCCCATCCTCTACAGTCTCTACAGCCTCCGGAGCAAGCCTTCACCAGCTAGCTCCCATCCTCTACAGTCTCTACAGCCTCCGGAGCAAGCCTTCACCAGCTAGCTCCCATCCTCTACAGTCTCTACAGCCTCCGGAGCAAGCCTTCACCTGCTAATAGCTATGATTGTATCTCAAGTGGCACCCTATTCCCTACATAGTGGTTAAAAGCAGTGCACTACATAGAGAATAGGGTACTATTTGGGACACGTCTTTTACCTGATACAGTGGAAGGATGATAATAGGATACGGTACCGGTGTACAAAGCACAGTGATTAATCACCTGTCACCTAGGCTGTGTTCCAAATGGAACCCTGTTTCCTATATAGTGCACTACTTTCAACCGGGGCCTGTAGACAATAAGGTTCCATTTGGGACACTTCCCTAAGCCATGGGTACTCTGTTGCCGGCTGTAGCTCTGCTAGACTCTACAATAGATGGATAGTCAGTGTTTGGTGCTCAGGTATTAACAGAAGGTGTTTATACAGGAGGAACAGTGAAGAACATTGCATGGTTTCTTGTTTTGTCTGAGGACAGTTTGTTTCAGTTCACTGTAGAACACAGGGGTGTTACTGTTAGAACTACAACACACTGGTCAGCGCATTAGTAGAATTAATTCATAATTAATTTTCCAGTTTAGTGAATATTGTAGTTAGTTCATGTTTAGCTAAAGATATTTATATCCTGGTGAGAAAATTCAGAAAAATAACAAACATATCAATCTACTGATAGTGAAAATAATGGGCCACATACAGAGACATTGATTACATCCCAAATAGCTCCCTGTTCCCTATACAGTGCATACGGAAAGTATTCAGACACCCTGACTTTTTACTAAATGACTTACGTTACAGCTGTAGCGGTCAGTGGGGGCCGGTCTGGCCAACAACTGACGAGAGTGATTGTCCTTACTTGGATCAGGTCTACGGCCAAGTAACATCAGATAGGTTCCTGTCCAGTTGGGTTCGATATCCCTCCCAGTGTTGGAGGGCCAGGTAAAATCAGCCGCCACCCAAACACCAAGCTAATTCAATTCAGGTGTGTATAATTAGGTCCTTATCATTCCGGGCTATCCTCTCTCCTGGCCAGCAGATGTCCCCAACGAGCAGGAATATACAGTCCATACACAGACACACAGATCCATCACACAGCCTCATTTTAAAATTGATGATACATTTTTTTCTCAAAAATCTACACACAATACCCCATTATGAAAAATCAACAACCCCCCCAAAAAATTGCACATTTATTAAAAAAAATACAAAACTGATACCTTATTTACATAAGTTTTCAGACACTTTGCTATGAGACTCGAAATTGAGCTCAGGCGCATCCTGTTTCCATTGATCATCCTTGAGATGTTTCTACAACTTGATTGTAGAAACATAGTAAATTCAATTTATTGGACATGATTTGGAAAGGCACACACCTGTACAGTATATATAAGGTCCCACACTTGAACAGTGCATGTTAGAGCAAAAACCAAGCCATGAGGTCAAAGGAATTGTCCGTAGTGTTCTGAGACATGATTGTGTCAAGGCAAAGATCTGTGGAAGGGTACCAAAACATTTCTGTAGCATTGAAAGTCCCCAAGAACAGTGGCCTCCACCATTCTTTGGAACCACTAAGACTCATCCTAGAGCTGGCCGCCCGGCCAAACTGAGCAATCGGGGGAGAAGGGCCTTGGTCAGGGAGGTGACCAAGAACCCGATGGTCACTCTGACAGCGCTCCAGAGTTCCTCTGTGGAGATGGGAGAACCTTCCAGAAGGACAACATCTCTGCAGCACTCGACCAATCAGGCCTGTGTGATAGAGCAGCCAGACCTTGATGAAAACCTGCTCAAGAGCACTCAGGACCTCAGACTGGGGCGACGGTTCACCTTCCAACAGGACAACGACCCTAAGCACACAGCCACGGCAACACTGGAGTGGCTTCGGGCAGTGGTGTAAAGTACTTAAGTCCTTTTTTAGGATATCTCTACTTTGCTATTTATATTTGTGACTACTTTTACTTCATTACATTCCATAAGATAGTATTGCACTTTTTACTCCATATATTTTACTTGACAACCAAAAGTATGTTTCAAATTTTAATGCTTAGCAGGACAGAAACATATTCAAATTCATGCACTTATCAACAGATCCTCCCTGGTCACTCCTACTGCCTCTGATCTGGCAGACTCACTAAACAGAGAACATCCCTGGTCATCCCTACTGCCTCTGATCTGGCAGACTCACTAAACAGAGAACATCCCTGTTCATCCCTACTGCCTCTGATCTGGCAGATGTCTGAGTGTTGGAGTTTGTCCCTGGCTGTTTGTAAATGATGTCTGAGTGTTGGAGTTTGCCCCTGGCTGTTTGTAAATGATGTCTGAGTGTTGGAGTTTGTCCCTGGCTGTTTGTAAAGATGTCTGAGTGTTGGAGTTTGCCCCTGGCTGTTTGTAAATGATGTCTGAGTGTTGGAGTGTGCCCCTGGCTGTTTGTAAATATGTCTGAGTGTTGGAGTTTGCCCCTGGCTGTTTGTAAATGATGTCTGAGTGTTGGAGTTTACCCCTGGCTGTTTGTAAATGATGTCTGAGTGTTGGAGTGTGTCCCTGGCTGTTTGTAAATGATGTCTGAGTGTTGGAGTTTACCCCTAGCTGTTTGTAAATGATGTCTGAGTGTTGGAGTGTGTCCCTGGCTGTTTGTAAATTATGTCTGAGTGTTGGAGTTTACCCCTGGCTGTTTGTAAATGATGTCTGAGTGTTGGAGTTTGCCCCTGGCTGTTTGTAAATGATGTCTGAGTGTTGGAGTTTACCCCTGGCTGTTTGTAAATGATGTCTGAGTGTTGGAGTTTACCCCTGGCTTTCCGTAAATTTAAAAAACAAGAAAATGGTGCCATCTGGTTTGATTAATAAAAGGAATTTGAAATTATTTATATTTTTACCTTTGATTTTAGTCTTATACTCCAGTAGAATTTTACTGGGTGACTTTCACTTTTACTTGATTCACTTTCTATTAATGTACCTTTACTTTTACTCAAGTATGACAGTTTGGTACTTTTTCCACCACTGGCTTCGGGACAAGTCTCTGAATGTCCTTGAGTGGCCCAGAAGGAGCCCGGACCTGAACTCGATCTAACATCTCTGGAGAGACCTGAAAATAGTAGTGCAGCGACGCTCCCCATCCAACCTGACAGAGCTTGAGAGGATCTGCAGAGAAGAATGGGAGAAACTCCCCAAATACAGGTGTAACCAGCTTGTAGTGTCATACCCAAGAAGACTCGAGGCAGTAATAGTTGCCAAAGGTGCTTCAACAAAGTACTGAGTAAAGGGTCTAAATACTTAGGTAAATGTGATATTTCAGGTTTTAATACATTTGCAAACATTTCTAAAAACCTGTTTTTGCTTTGTCATTATGCGGTATTGTGTGTAGATCGATGAGGGAAACAAACAATTTAATACATTTTAGAATAAGGCTGTAACGTAACAAAATGTGGAAAAAGTCAAAGGGGTCAGAAAACTGCCCGAAGGGACCTTATGGTGCACTACTTTTGGTGGGCCCTTGTCAGATGCAGTGCACTGTATAGGGAATAGTGTGCTGGACATAGGGTGCCATTCAGTAGGCTTTTATAAAACGTGTTTTATTGTACGTCACAGACAGATAGATTTAGTCCATAGTGCATCATATCCATATGAGAGAATGCCAAGAGTGTGCAAAGCATGCATCAAGTCAAAGGGTGGCTACTTTGAAAAATCTCAAATATAAAATATTTTTTAATTTGTTTTAACACTTTTTGGGTTACTACATGATTCCATATGAGTTATTTAATCATTTTCATGTCTTCACTATTTTTCTTCTGTCACGTTCTGACCCTAGTTATTGTGTTAATAGTTTGTTTTAGTTGGTCAGGACGTGAGTTGGGTGGGCATTCTATATGTTTTGTGTTTCTAGGTTGGTTTTCTGTGTTCGGCCTAGTATGGTTCTCAATCAGAGGCAGGTGTCGTTAGTTGTCTCTGATTGAGAATCATACTTCGGTAGCCTGGGTTTCACTATTGTTTTGTGGGTGATTGTGTCCTCACCACATGGTACTGTTTTTGGGTTCGGTTATTCACATTACGTTTATTGTTTTTGTTCTAGTGTTCATTTTGTCTTCATTAAATACATTATGGACACTTACCACGCTGCATCTTGGTCCGATCCTTGCTACACCTCCTCTTCAGACGAAGAGGAGGAAAACCTTTACATCTACAATGTAGAAAACAGTCCAAAATAAACAAACACCCTTGAATGTGTAGGTGTGTCCAAACGTTTGACTGGTACTGTAGGTTTAGTCCATAGTGCATCATATCCAACCTGCACAGAGCAGCTACTGAATCGACACGAGTTACATAACAACCAGGAGGAGAAAGATCATGACAGAGCTCTTATCACCTCAAGTGTTTTAGCCTTGGTTGTGTCCCAAATAGCATCCCTATAAAGTGCACAGCTTTTTTTTTTTTTTAAGAAGTGCATTAGGGCACCATTTGTGACTCAGACCATCAAGCCTCTGCAGCCTCTAAAGTATGCCTGACACATAGAAACAAGGACACATAGAAATCCCTGCATATTGTATGAGGTAGAAGGATTATGTAAGGGCTAGTCAATAGTCCTCCTGAAATATGTCTGTCTTTTAGCTCCAGTAGAAATACTGTGGACTTAGATATTATTCATTTGTTCATAACAACTTCATTTTAAGAAATACAAAACACGAATGTTATAATATAATAGTACTGGTGTTTTTCATAAGTGTCTAACTTTAGGATAGATAGAATAATATTATAGGATGGGTTGTTGGCACGTGTGGTAGATAGTATTTAATAACAGTTATTTAAATCTCAGTACTGTGATGGTAACGCTGCTTGACAGCTGTGAAATAAAATCAACTCGGTCCTCGCCACCACCAAGTATTTATCTTTAAAGCCTCACATTTTGATGCCATGAACATTTTAAAATGATGACAAGCCTTCTACTTTTCTTTAAAAATCTTGAACAAAATATAATTTCATGGTAGATTAGCTGTATTGACCAGCAGCAGGAGAGAACAATAATCTATATGCTACTAGCCTCTGGGTTGTAAGATCTTCATCAGGGCAACACTCCCTCTTGCATCACACATCATTGTGTGTGTGTGTGTGTGTGTGTGTGTGTGTGTGTGTGTGTGTGTGTGTGTGTGTGTGTGTGTGTGTGTGTGTGTGTGTGTGTGTGTGTGTGTGTGTGTGTGTGTGTGTGTGTGTGTGTGTGTTAGCGTTAAACTTGTCTATGCTAACGGATGTGTGTGTGTGTGTGTGTGTGTGTGTGTGTGTGTGTGTGTGTGTGTGTGTGTGTGTGTGTGTGTGTGTGTGTGTGTGTGTGTGTGTGTGTGTGTGTGTGTGTGTGTGTGTGTGTAGTGTGTGTGTTTTAGTGTGTGTGTGTGTGTGTGTTGGCATGATGTGTTAATGACCGGAGGGTTGTGGAGCATCTTAATCCAGATATAT
This sequence comes from Oncorhynchus keta, assembly GCF_023373465.1. Taxonomy (NCBI): domain Eukaryota; kingdom Metazoa; phylum Chordata; class Actinopteri; order Salmoniformes; family Salmonidae; genus Oncorhynchus; species Oncorhynchus keta. Next base: position 77,260,008 of record NC_068424.1, read on the forward strand.
TCCTTCTGACATTACAGTCTACACTCACTCACACATCTATGATTAACTTCAGGGATTTGACATAACTGCTATATTACCATGATGAGGATTCAGAAACCAGGATGTAGCTAAAGGTAGAAGACAGACACCCTCACATAAAGCCTGAGCTGCATCTTCAGTCAAATGACAATCCCTAAACCTGGTAGGAGTAATTGAATCACCCAGACTAAAGCCTGATGTATACCCAATACTAAAAACCAATAGTCTTCATTCCTTCAGACTGGGATAGTAGATGACTGTCAGACATTCCTTCAGACTGGGATAGTAGATGACTGTATACTCACCCTCAGCATGTATACTCACCCTCAGCATGTATACTCACCCTCAGCATGTATACTCACCCTCAGCATGTATACTCACCATCAGCATATATACTCACCCTCAGCATGTATACTCACCCTCAGCATGTATACTCACCCTCAGCATGTACACTCACCCTCAGCTTGTATACTCACCCTCAGCATGTACACTCACCCTCAGCATGTATACTCACCATCAGCATGCATACTCACCCTCAGCATGTACACTCACCATCAGCATGCATACTCACCCTCAGCATGTACACTCACCCAGAGCGAGTGGGAGCTGATGCTGCCAAAGGACAAAAGAAGCTAATTTAGGGCCATAATTACAGTAAAATAGCCTCACCAAAAATAATGAATTAACCCTGAAATTACAGTCATGTAGACTAACCAGCAAGAGCAAATGTAACCCAAAATTACAGTAAAATAGCCTAGAACAATGTAGACAAATTACAGTTAGCTAGCCTAACCAATTCAGCTATGTCCTTACTGTAAAGGCCTTACATAGAGGGAACGGCACAGGTACAATAAATGCACAGAGCCACAATGTGGAACTTGATTTAAAGTTCACAAACAAGCACGTTTAGGGAACATAAATAAGGTGCTTAGTGCTTATAGTGGCACAATTAGCAGTCATGGTAATGATGGTATTTGAGGTCCAACTCCCCATCACAGGTGTAGCCAATTACAGTTTAGTACAGAAACACCTCCATTAGTATTATAATCTAATGACTTGTTGTTGGGGTTAAAACATGATAACCACAGAATGGACTTCACATTATGACCTATAGCACTAGCTACAGTAGCACTAGCTAGCTATTAGCGTGTTTCAAAATGGCCTCGTGGTAGACCAAACAATCTGCCTGGCACGCCAACAACATGGATGGAGCTGAGAGATGAGGAGGGCAGGATCAGCTAATGTCGATGTCTGTCATTAAAACACTTACCAGGGATAATTACATGGTGTGGTATCATTAGCCAACTCAAAGCACTATTTTCAGTCATGTGGGGGATGAGAGGGCAAGAAAGAGCCACCATTAACATATCTGTGACAGTATTATTTTTCTCTGATGGGCATTGGCCTGAGCTAGGGCTTTTAACCCATCACAATCACTGAAGACCTACTGCACTGTAGTTGAATATGCCTAACTTCGATAGATGTTGGATCAGTTATTTATATTATTTATGAAGTAATTAGTGTCATATGGGATTCTGAGGCCCTAATCTCTCGTTGACAGATTCACGTGTTAAACAGGAAGTGACAACCTTTGAGAGAATTTTACTTCTTGTATATAACTTCTTATGGCTGGGGGGCAGTATTGAGTAGCTTGGATAAATAAGTTGCCCAGAGTAAATGGCCTGCTCTTCAGTCTCAGTTGCTAATATATGCATATTATTATTAGTATGGGATAGAAAACACTCTAAAGTTTCTAAAACTGTTTGAATGATGTCTGTGAGTATAACAGACATCATATGGCAGGCAAAATCCTGAGGAGAAATCAAATCAGGAAGTGAGAAATCTGAGCTTCGTATGTATTCACCACAGTTCCCAATGAAATCCCCTTGAGATATTAATGATGTTCCACGTCCTAGGGGTTCCACTAGATGTCAGCCATCTATAGAAATTTGAATGAGACTTCTACTGTGGTGTGGGACTGAATGAGAGCAGAATCTATCAGGTGACTGGCAGTCAGCCATTTTCGGATCACGCTCATTCCTCATGGTATCTACTTGCGTTCCATTGCTCATCAAGACACAAAGGAATACTCCGGTTGGAACGTTTTTGAAGCTATATGTTAAAAACATCCTAATGTTTGATTCTGTACTTAGTTTTAAACGTTTTTTCCACCTGTAATATAACTTTTTGAAGTTTTTGTCCGACGTAACGCTGACCAGAATGTGCGTTTGGATATGTATACCAAACGCGCTAACAAACGGAGGTATTTGGACATAAATAACGGACATTATCAAACAAAACAAACATTTATTGTGGACCTGGGATTCCTGGAGTGCTTTCTGATGAAGATCATCAAAGGTAAGGGAATATTTATCATGTAATTTCTTGTTTATGTTGACTCCAGCATGGCGGATATTTGGGCTATTTCTTCTGATTTGAAATCGGACACTGTGGTGGGATTAACAACCAGATAACCTTTAAAATGGTATAAAATACATGTATGTTTGATGAACATTAATTATGAGATTTTTAATGTTTTGAATTTGGCGCCCTGCACTTTCACCGGCTGTTGTCATATCGATCCTGTTAACGGGATTGCAGCCATATTAACCAAGATTACTGAGGCCTTGATGTCTTTTGACGTGTTGTACATTAGTACTAAACCAACTGCAACCCATTCGTTAGTATTATATACTGTCTGCACCAAAGCAACCATTATTTATTTGAAGAGAACATTTCCACTGAATTCATGAAAACACAGAACTCACAAATATAAAGAAAATGACATGTTTTTCATTGCGAGCCGTTTTGCAGCAGAAGCATTCTGGGAGCTGGTGGTCCATCCTATAACATTTGCATCCCTACAGTGTGTGATTCAAAATAACATGAAACAAAATCAGACAGATCTTCCAGTAGCAGCATTGAAAGGTCTCTTTGGCCAAACGCTGCTCCACAGCTAAACGGGGGGAAATGAAAAAGGAAATTAGGACAAAGTTATCATGGAGCAACAACAACTAAATTTGATCACTAAAAATGTGCTTTCAAAAGGCAGGGTGTATTGCATTCACCCTCTACGTTATAGGTTTTGTTATCAGTAACTTGCAGCATGGTTCTCTGCTCTTCCCGAGAGCTCTGGCATAGTTCTGCGGGGAACAATGACCTAGTGTAGAACTGGAACACAAGCAGGCTCACAGTGGGCTCAGTTTTGATGAGGACCACACAACATAATGTTCTGATGAAGACCACACAACACAATGTTCTGATGAAGACCACACAACATAATGTTCTGATGAGGACCACACAACATAATGTTCTGATGAAGACCACACAACATAATGTTCTGATGAAGACCACACAACATAATGTTCTGATGAAGACCACACAACATAATGTTCTGATGAAGACCACACAACATAATGTTCTGATGAAGACCACACAACACAATGTTCTGATGAAGACCACACAACATAATGTTCTGATGAAGACCACACAACATAATGTTCTGATGAAGACCACACAACATAATGTTCTGATGAAGACCACACAACACAACGTTCTGATGAAGACCACACAACACAACGTTCTGATGAAGACCACACGACATAATGTTCTGATGAAGACCACACAACACAATGTTCTGATGAAGACCGCACAACATAATGTTCTGATGAGGACCACACAACATAATGTTCTGATGAAGACCACACAACACAATGTTCTGATGAAGACCGCACAACATAATGTTCTGATGAGGACCACACAACATAATGTTCTGATGAAGACCACACAACATAATGTTCTGATGAAGACCACACAACATAATGTTCTGATGAAGACCACACAACATAATGTTCTGATGAAGACCACACAACATAATGTTCTGATGAAGACCACACAACATAATGTTCTGATGAAGACCACACAACATAATGTTCTGATGAGGACCACACAACATAATGTTCTGATGAAGACCACACAACATAATGTTCTGATGAAGACCACACAACACAATGTTCTGATGAAGACCACACAACATAATGTTCTGATGAAGACCACACAACATAATGTTCTGATGAAGACCACACAACATAATGTTCTGATGAAGACCACACAACATAATGTTCTGATGAGGACCACACAACACAATGTTCTGATGAAGACCACACAACACAATGTTCTGATGAAGACCACACAACATAATGTTCTGATGAAGACCACACAACATAATGTTCTGATGAAGACCACACAACATAATGTTCTGATGAAGACCACACAACACAACGTTCTGATGAAGACCACACAACATAATGTTCTGATGAAGACCACACAACATAATGTTCTGATGAGGACCACACAACACAATGTTCTGATGAAGACCACACAACACAACAGAATGTTCTGATGAGGACCACACAACACAACAGAATGTTCTGATGAGGACCACACAACACAATGTTCTGATGAGGACCACACAACACAATGTTTTGATGAGGACCACACAACACAATGTTCTGATGAAGACCACACAACACAATGTTCTGATGAGGACCACACAACACAATGTTCTGATGAGGACCACACAACAGAATTGTCCTGATGAGGACCATACAACACAACAGAATGTTCTGATGAGGACCACACGACACAATGTTCTGATGAAGACCACACAACACAATGTTCTGATGAGGACCACACAACAGAATTGTCCTGATGAGGACCATACAACACAACAGAATGTTCTGATGAGGACCACACGACACAAAGAAATGTTCTGATGAGGACCAAACAACACAACAGAACGTTCTGATGAGGACCACACAACACAACCTTCTGATGAGGACCACACAACATAATGTTCTGATGAAGACCAGACAACACAATGTTTTGATGAGGACCACACAACACAATGTTCTGATGAAGACCAGACAACACAATGTTTTGATGAGGACCACACAACACAATGTTCTGATGAGGACCAGACAACACAATGTTTTGATGAGGACCACACAACAGAATGTTCTGATGAAGACCACACAACACAATGTTCTGATGAGGACCACACAACATAATTGTTCTGATGAGGACCACACAAGACAACAGAATGTTCTGATGAGGACCACACAACACAATGTTCTGATGAGGACCACACAACACAACAGAATGTTCTGATGAGGACCACACAACAGAATGTTCTGATGAGGACCACACAACACAATGTTCTGATGAGGACCACACAACACAACAGAATGTTCTGATGAGGACCACACAACACAATGTTCTGATGAGGACCACACAACACAATGTTCTGATGAGGACCACACAACACAATGTTCTGATGAGGACAACACAACACAATGTTCTGATGAGGACCACACAACACAATGTTCTGATGAGGACCACACAACACAATGTTCTGATGAGGACCACACAACACAATGTTCTGATGAGGACCACACACACACAAGACTTTTCTTATAAGTCCCCAGGTTAAAAGTGCTGCACGGTGTAGGGAATAGGGTGCGATTTAGGACACACCCTCAGGGCGAACCCATTCCAGGGCGCCCTTCTCCTTACAAAGAAAAGAGAACTGGCTCTGCCTGCTTCTCCGGGATCGGTCGCGTTGCCGTACTGCACGCCTCTCACTGACAACTGCGTTTATTTTCAGCAAACTTAACATGTGTAAATATGTGTATGAACATAACAAGATTCAACAACTGAGACATAAACTGAACAAGTTCCACAGACATGTGACTAACAGAAATGGAATAATGTGTCCCTGAACAAAGGGGGGGTCAAAATCAAAACTAACCGTCAGTATCTGGTGTGGCCACCAGCTGCATTAAGTACTGCAGTGCATCTCCTCCTCATGGACTGTACCAGATTTGCCAGTTCTTGCTGTGAGATGTTATTCCACTCTTCCACCAAGGCACCTGGAAGTTCCCGGACATTTCTGGGGAGAATGGCCCTAGTCCTCACCCTCCAATCTGTCTGTTCCCAGACGTGCTCAATGGGATTGAGATCCGGGCTCTTCACTGGCCATGGCAGAACACTAACATACCTGTCTTGCAGGAAATCACGTACAGAACAAGCAGTATGGCTGGTGGCATTGACATGCTGGAGGGTCATGTCAGGATGAGCCTGCAAGAAGGGTACCACATGAGGGAGGAGAATGTCTTCCCTGTAACGCACAGCTGTCACATCCTGACCATAGAGAGCCTTTATTTTCCACGGTGGAGTAGGTCAGGGCGTGACTGGGGGGTTAGTCTAGTTTATCTTTTCTATGTGGGTTCTAGGTTGTTTTTTCTATGTTGGGTTTTGGTATGATTCCCAATTAGAGGCAGCTGGGTATCGTTGTCTCTAATTGGGGATCATAGCATTTTTTCCACCTGTGAGTTATGGGATAATGTTTATGTTTGGAGTTAGTGTACATTGGATCTCTGTAGTCGCGGTTTGTTTGTTTATTGGTTTGTTAAGTTTCACTAATAATAAAGTATGTGGAACTCATATTGCGCTGCGTCTTGGTCAGACCATTATTACGAACATTGTGACAACAGCATTGAGATTGCCTGCAATGACAACACGCTCAGTCCGATGATGCTGTGACACACCGCCCCAGACCATGACGGACCCTCCACCTCCAAATCGATCCCGCTCCAGAGTACAGGCCTCGGTGTAAAGCTCATTCCTTTGACGATAAACGCAAATCCGACCATCACCCCTGGTGAGACAAAACCGTGACTCGTCAGTGAAGAGCACTTTTCTTTCTGACCTGCCTTACAACAGGCTTACAAGCCCTCAGTCCAGCCTCTCTCAGCCTATTGCGGACAGTTTGAGCACTGATGGAGGGATTGTGCATTCCTGGTGTAACTCAGGCAGTTGTTGTTGCCATCCTGTACCTGTCCCGCAGGTGTGATGTTCGGATGTACCGATCCTGTGCAGGAGTTGTTACACGTGGTCTGCCACTGCGAGGACGATCAGCTGTCCGTGCTGTCTCCCTGTAGTGCTGTCTAAGGCGTATGCCTCCTTGCAGCATGCCTAAGGCACGTTCACACAGATGAGCATGGACTCTGGGCCTCTTTCTATTGGTGTTTTTCAGTCTGTAGAAAGGCCTCTTTAGTGTCCTAAGTTTTTATAACTGTGTCCTGAATTGCCTACCATCTGTAAGCTGTTAGTGTCTTAACGACCGTTCCACAGGTGCATGTTCATTAATTGTTCATTGTTCATAAACAATGAAGATCTGTGAAGTACTGCAGTGCATCTCCTCCTCATGGACTGTACTAGATTATTGGGGCATCTTAACTAAAGAAGTTTGTTGAACTAGATACAAACAAAGTGTAAAATACCATGGTTTCAACTTTGACACATTGACATTCTGCAATGTTAATTTATACAGTAATTATTATTCAACATGTCCGCACGTGGGAATTGAACTCACAGTCTCTTGGTTCACAGCAGACCAATATTCCTACTACGGCACCATGTCTGTATCAATGACTGATTTCATCTGTATTGCTACACGTTGCACTTCAAAGTAAATCTCAGCTCAGTTAAAAGTACACTGGAAAAGTTATTTTATTTATCATAGTGAATTAAGAGTAACAATAAAAACAGAGTAATGTACCTCACAAACATTAGACAATTATACAGGAAAAAAAACGATCAAATCAATACTGAAAGAATAGTCTCTTAATGGACACAGCAGGAAGCTCGGCATGCTGTGAACCAATAGATTGTGAGTTCAAATCCCAGGTGAGGATATAATGAATAACAATTACTGTATAAATGAACATGACCAAAGTAATCATGTATGTCAAATATGTGAGTTGAAAACACTGTAGGTTAAAAGTGTTTGTAACCAGTTGCACGGCCTTTTTTAGTTAAGATGACAAAAATGACCATTTCTAGTTGAATGAACATATGAGAACAGTTGAGCAAACACATCATTTTAATTGACTGAATTTCTGCCTACATTTTCTCAACTTTGGGCTATGTTTGGGCCAACAGAACATTTTAAGTTAGTGAAACACTTGGGCCCTGGTTGAAATGGAATAGGGCGCCATTCAGGATACAGCCGGTCTAATGCTACGGTCTAATGCTACGGTCTAATGCTACGGTCTAATGCTACGGTCTAATGCTACGGTCTAATGCTACTAATGCTACGGTCTAATGCTACTAATGCTACGGTCTAATGCTACGGTCTAATGCTATTAATGCTATGGCCTAATGCTACGGTCTAATGCTACGGTCTAATGCTACGGTCTAATGCTACGGTCTAATGCTACTAATGCTATGGTCTAATGCTACGGTCTAATGCTACGGTCTAATGCTACTAATGCTACGGTCTAATGCTACGGTCTAATGCTACGGTCTAATGCTACTAATGCTACTGTCTAATGCTACAGTCTAATGCTACGGTCTAATGCTACGGTCTAATGCTACGGTCTAATGCTACTAATGCTACTAATGCTACGGTCTAATGCTACGGTCTAATGCTACTAATGCTACTAATGCTACAGTCTAATGCTATGGTCTAATGCTACTAATGCTACTAATGCTACAGTCTAATGCTACGGTCTAATGCTACAGTCTAATGCTACAGTCTAATGCTACAGTCTAATGCTACGGTCTAATGCTACAGTCTAATGCTACGGTCTAATGCTACGGTCTAATGCTACTAATGCTATGGTCTAATGCTACGGTCTAATGCTACGGTCTAATGCTACTAATGCTACGGTCTAATGCTACGGTCTAATGCTACGGTCTAATGCTACTAATGCTACTGTCTAATGCTACAGTCTAATGCTACGGTCTAATGCTACGGTCTAATGCTACGGTCTAATGCTACTAATGCTACTAATGCTACGGTCTAATGCTACGGTCTAATGCTACTAATGCTACTAATGCTACAGTCTAATGCTATGGTCTAATGCTACTAATGCTACTAATGCTACAGTCTAATGCTACGGTCTAATGCTACAGTCTAATGCTACAGTCTAATGCTACAGTCTAATGCTACGGTCTAATGCTACAGTCTAATGCTACGGTCTAATGCTACAGTCTAATGCTACGGTCTAATGCTACGGTCTAATGCTACTAATGCTACTAATGCTACAGTCTAATGCTATGGTCTAATGCTACTAATGCTACTAATGCTACAGTCTAATGCTACGGTCTAATGCTACAGTCTAATGCTACAGTCTAATGCTACAGTCTAATGCTACGGTCTAATGCTACAGTCTAATGCTACGGTCTAATGCTACAGTCTAATGCTACAGTCTAATGCTACAGTCTAATGCTACAGTCTAATGCTACGGTCTAATGCTACAGTCTAATGCTACAGTCTAATGCTACGGTCTTATACTTGAGTTCCTGATAGGCTGATCAGAACTGTCAACCAAGACCATGTGTTTAAGGTCAGACCACGCTTCTAATGAAGGTTAGTACTCGTCAATGGACCTGACCTGAAATGGATTGACTGTACTGGTTTCCTTTTGATCACGTGGACTGGGATATGTTCCCGGTAACCACTGAGAATAACATTGATGTATACACGGATACGGTGACTGAGTTCATCAGGAAGTGTATAGGGGATGTCGTTCCCACTGTGACTATTAAAACCTACCCAAACCAGAAACCTTGGCTAGATGGCAGCATTCGCGCAAAACTGATAGAGCAGACCATTGCATTTAGCCGTGGTAAGGTGACTGGGAATATGGTGGAATACAAAACAGTGTAGTTATTCCCTCCATAAGACAATCAAACGGGCATCCTGTCGGGCTGTATCACTGAGGTATGGCAACTGCACCGCCCACAACCGCAGGGCTCTCCAGAGGGTAGTGTGGTCTGCCCAACGCTTCACCGGGGGCAAACTACCTGCCCTCCAGGACACTTACATGTCACAGGAAGGCCATAAAGATCATTAAGGACATCAACCACCCGAGCCACTGCCTGTTCACCCTGCTATCATCCAGAAGGTGAGGTCAGTACAGGTGCATCAAAGCTGGGACCGAGACACTGAAAAACAGCTTCTAGGCCATCCTGTTAAATAGCCATCACTAGCCGGCTACCACCCAGCTACTCAACCCTGCACCTTAGAGGCTGCTGCCCTATAGACATGGAATCACTGGTCACTTTAATAATGGAACACTAGTCACTTTAATAATGTTTACATACGGCTTTACTCATCGCATATGTATATACTGTATTCTATTCTACTGTATTTTAGTCAATGCCAGTCTGACATTTCTTGTCCTAATATTTCTATATTTCTTAATTGATTTATTTTACTTTTATATTAGTCTGTATTGTTGTGAATTGTCATATACTACTGCAGTATTCGAGCAAGGAACACAAGCATTTCACGACACCCGCAATAACATCTGCTAAATACGTGTATGTGACCAATACAATTTGATTTAATTTGAATTGAACCTCTGCTGGAACTACAGTGTTCTCTGAGTGGTCAGTTTACCGTGAGCCGACATGGGGAATTTTCACAATTCTTTCTTCATTATTTATAGATTTCAAAAAAGGAAAGCTATGTTTGCACCTTGTATTTCATTTCGAGGTGAAGTCTGTTGAAGGGCACACGTTTGAAAACATAGAACTGTATTCCATCTGATTCTGCTTCAGCTGTTATTTCTGAGAAAGATATGAATAGACAGACAGTGGACAGGCACGGGTCTTATCCCCAGGACAATCACCCATGATCAGCTACATGTCCCAACCCTGTTCCTGGAGAGATACCCTCCTGTAGGTTTTTCGCTCCAACCCTGTTCCTGGAGAACTATCATCCTGTAGGTTTTCATTCCAACCCTGTTCCTGGAGAGATGCCATCCTGTAGGTTTTTCGCTCCAACCCTGTTCCTGGAGAACTACCATCTTGTAGGTTTTCACTCCAGCCCTGTTCCTGGAGAGCTACCATCCTGTAGGTTTGAACTCCAGCCCTGTTCCTGGAGAACTACCATCCTGTAGGTTTTTCGCTCCAACCCTGTTCCTGGAGAGATAGCATCCTGTAGGTTTGAACTCCAGCCCTGTTCCTGGAGAGCTACCATCCTGTAGGTTTGAACTCCAGCCCTGTTCCTGGAGAGCTACCCTCCTGTAGGTTTTCGCTCCAAACCCAGTTGTAACTAACCTGACTTATCTTATCCCTGTAGGGAACCCTGTAGTGCACTACTTTTGACCAGAACCCTATACAGTGCGCTACAAAGAGAATAAAGTGTCATTTGGAACGGGGAACATAACATTTATCATCCCATTTAAAGAACTAGGTTACAGCCTAAGGCCTAATGATGTCATAAACGTCTGGAGGACAAGTGTCTTCTCCCATTATCATCCATTAACAGTTTACACCAGTCACCATGCCTGACACAGCCCAGAACAGTATGGCTACTAGATGATGCCAATACAACTAAAGTAGTCCTCTCTGCAATACTTAATGGTGTATTGATGTACCCCTCCCTGCCTTGTAACTGACTAATCAATACATCTGAATGAGAAGTGACGCGTCAACGTGACGACCCAGTTATGAAGAGATATCTCCTCATTAATAATGGCGAGGAGACTGCATTCTGTTACACTGCTGGTAGGGTCTCTTGTTTTGGACGTTTCATTTGATGCGTTATGAACAGCTCTCAGTATATCATCCTTTATCCTTGTCAGTATTTATTGGCTCTGTGGTGTCCTTGTAAACACTGAACTCTGATCCTGATGTCTGACCATCTGGCCTGTGTGTCTGGCCCTCAGTGGAAGAGACATGGGGGACACGAACACATGGACACAGAGAGAGCAATCAGAGGACATAGAGCTGTGGGGACTGTGCCACTGTGATTCTGCTCCAGGCCATAACCTAAAACAGCAGATGGTATGGATGCTAACAGGCCACAGTGTGACCTGGTCTCTGTCAGTCAGAAGTTAGTGTTATAACTATAGATGTGGTTGGTGTCAATCCAAGCCCTAGAGGAAAGGGAAGAGGGTTCCTTCAGTGAGACAGTGCAGAACATGGACAAGTGCAACTAGCAAAGAAATTAATTGATTATTAATTAATTGATTAGCATCGCCGGAGCGTTTTCAGATGTCGCATTCCGTTATTAGATCGGGACATGCTTTTAGTCGGGTCGCTTTCAGAAGAAGGGAAAGAAAGAAAGAAAATTAAAATGTTTACAAATAAAAAGATTTGTCAACATTAATGAATGAATACACCACACTTTAACAGTGCAGTCAGAGAGGGAGGGAGGGAGGGAGGGAGGGAGGGGGAGGGAGGGAGGGAGGGAGGGAGGGAGGGAGGGTCCAAGAGCCACAACCCATATTTACATTTATTTATTTTCCCTTTTGTACTTTAACTATTTGCGCATCGTTACAACACTGTGAATAGACATAATATGACATTTGAAATGTCTTTATTCTTTTGGAACTTCTGTGAGTGTAATGTTTACCATTTCACTTGCTTTGGCAATGTTAACATATGTTTCCCATGCCAATAAAGCCCTTTAATTGAGAGAGAGGAGGGGGGTTGGGGGTGGAGAGAGAGGGTGTAGAGAGAGAGGGGGGTAGAGAGAGGGGGTAGAGAGAGGGAGGGTAGAGAGAGGGAGGGTAGAGAGAGGGGGAGGTGGAGAGAGAGGGGTAGAGAGTGGGGGTAGAGAGAGGGATGGTAGAGAGAGGGGGTGTGGAGAGGGCATAGAGAGAGGGGGTAGAGAGAGGGGGGTAGAGAGAGGGATGGTAAAGAGAGGGGGGTGGGGAGAGGGCGTAGAGAGAGGGGGTAGAGAGAGGGGGGTGGAGAGAGAGGGTGTAGAGAGAGGGAGGGTAGAGAGAGAGAGGGGAGTTAGAAGAGGAGAGAGAGGGGGAGAGAGGGGGAGGGTAGAGAGAGAGGGGAGTTAGAAGGGGAGATAGAGGGGGAGAGGGGGGTAGAGAGAGGGATGGTAGAGAGAGGGATGGTAGAGAGAGATGGTAGAGAGGGGGATGGTAGAGAGAGGGATGGTAGAGAGGGGGGATAGAGAGAGGGGGTGGAGAGAGAGGGCGTAGAGAGAGGGAGGGTAGAGAGAGAGGGGAGTTAGAAGAGGAGAGAGGGGGAGGGTAGAGAGAGAGGGGAGTTAGAAGGGGAGAGAGAGGGGAGAGGGGGTCGAGAGAGGGGATGGTAGAGAGAGGGGATGGTAGAGAGAGGGATGGTAGAGAGAGGGATGGGTAGAGAGGGGGGTAGAGAGAGGGATGGTAGAGAGAGGGGGGGTAGAGAGAAGGGGGGTACATTTACATTTACATTTAAGTCATTTAGCAGACGGTAGAGAGAGGGATGGTAGAGAGAGGGATGGTAGAGAGAGGGATGGTAGAGTGAGGGGGTAGAGAGAGGGATGGGAGAGAGAGGGGGGTAGAGAGAGGGATGGTAGAGAGAGGGGGTAGAGAGAGGGATGGGAGAGAGAGGGATGGTAGAGAGAGGGATGGTAGAGAGGGGGGGGTAGAGAGACGGATGGTAGAGAGAGGGATGGTAGAGAGAGGGGGTAGAGAGAGGGGGTAGAGAGAGAGAGAGGGGGATGAGAGAGAGAGGGAGGGGAGAGAGAGGGAGGGAGAGAGAGAGACAGGAGGTGGGAGAGAACAGGGGAGAGAGGGTGAAAGAGTGAGAGGGGGAGAGAGAGGGAGGGAGGGGGAGGGAGGGAGGGAGGGAGGGAGGGAGGGAGGGAGGGAGGGAGGGAGGGGGAGGGAGGGAGGGAGGGAGGGAGGGGTAGAGAGAGGAGGGAGAAGTGAGGTTGAGAGAGGGGGAGAGAGAGTGGGGAGAGAGAGGAGCGAGAGAGGGAGAAGAGAGAAAGGAGGGGGAGAGAGGGGTAGAGAGAGGAGGTGGTAGAGAGAGGGGGGTAGAGAGGGGAGGGGTAGAGAGGGAGGATAGAGAGAGGGGGGTAGATAGAAGGGGGGGTAGATAGAGGGGGCGTAGAGAGAGAGCCATGACAATGCTATAGCTGCAGCAGCAATCTGAGCTACAGAGATGCTGATGAGAACAGTTGAGACCGAACGGAGAGAGCCTTACAATGGCATTGAATTACGGGGAGACAGGGGACATGCTTTTAATTTACAGGAGAATGAGGTAGCCAGCAGAACCAAATTACAAAGCAGGACCACAGTCTACTGATGCTGTACCTCACATGCTGTGCTGTGGAATAATATTAAACATACAAGTAAAGTATACTGCGTTGTTGCAGTGTAAGTTTTGGGGACAGAGAGAAATTCATACGCTGCAATCTGTGAGTAACATAGTCAGCAGAATTATCAGAGCACTGTTCACACCGAGAGACAGAAGAGAAAGAAAGACATTGGCAGAAGACATTTGGTAACAGTTCTGTTCAAACTAAACACGCAAAGAGGAGCTGCACCATTTTTTGATGATGTAATGAGCAGCTGCATTGAACCCCGTCTCTCTCTCTCTCTCTCTCTCTCTCAATCTCTCTCTCTCTCCCTTTCTCTCTCTCTCTCTCTCTCTCTCTCTCTCTCTCTCTCTCTCTCTCTCTCTCTCTCCTCTCCCTCTCTCTCTCTCTCTCTCTCTCTCTCTCTCTCAATTCAATTCAATTCAATTCAATTTCAATTCAATTCAAGGGCTTTATTGGCATGGGAAACATGTGTTAACATTGCCAAAGCAAGTGAGGTAGACAACATACAAAGTGAATATATAAAGTGAAAAACAACAAAAATTAACAGTAAACATTACACATACAGAAGTTTAAAAACAGTAAAGACATTACAAATGTCATATTATATATATATATATACAATGTACAAATAGTTAAAGGACACAAGATAAAATGAATAAGCATAAATATGGGTTGTATTTACAATGGTGTTTGTTCTTCACTGGTTGCCCTTTTCTCGTGGCAACAGGTCACAAATCTTGCTGCTGTGATGGCACACTGTGGAATTTCACCCAAAAGATATGGGAGTTTTTCAAAATTGGATTTGTTTTCGAATTCTTTGTGGATCTGTGTAATCTGGGGAAATATGTCTCTCTAATATGGTCATACATTGGGCAGGAGGTTAGGAAGTGCAGCTCAGTTTCCACCTCATTTTGTGGGCAGTGAGCACATAGCCTGTCTTCTCTTGAGAGCCATGTCTGCCTACGGCGGCCTTTCTCAATAGCAAGGCTATGCTCACTGAGTCTGTACATAGTCAAAGCTTTCCTTAATTTTGGGTCAGTCACAGTGGTCAGGTATTCTGCCGCTGTGTACTCTCTGTGTAGGGCCAAATAGCATTCTAGTTTGCTCTGTTTTTTTGTTAATTCTTTCCAATGTGTTAAGTAATTATCTTTTTGTTTTCTCATGATTTGGTTGGGTCTAATTGTGCTGTTGTCCTGGGGCTCTGTAGGGTGTGTTTGTGTTTGTGAACAGAGCCCCAGGACCAGCTTGCTTAGGGGACTCTTCTCCAGGTTCATCTCTCTGTAGGTGATGGCTTTGTTATGGAAGGTTTGTGAATCGCTTCCTTTTAGGTGGTTGTAGAATTTAATGGCTCTTTTCTGGATTTTGATAATTAGTGGGTATCGGCCTAATTCTGCTCTGCATGCATTATTTGGTGTTTTACGTTGTACACGGAGGATATTTTTGCAGAATTCTGTGTGCAGAGTCTCAATTTGGTGTTTGTCCCATTTTGTGAAGTCTTGGTTGGTGAGCGGACCCCAGACCTCACAACCATAAAGGGCAATGGGCTCTATGACTGATTCAAGTATTTTTAGCCAAATCCTAATTGGTATGTTGAAATTTATGTTTCTTTTGATGGCATAGAATGCCCTTCTTGCCTTGTCTCTCAGATCGTTCACAGCTTTGTGGAAGTTACCTGTGGCGCTGATGTTTAGGCCAAGGTATGTATAGTTTTTGTGTGCTCTAGGGCAACAGTGTCTAGATGGAATTTGTATTTGTGGTCCTGGTGACTGGACCTTTTTTGGAACACCATTATTTTGGTCTTACTGAGATTTACTGTCAGGGCCCAGGTCTGACAGAATCTGTGCATAAGATCTAGGTGCTGCTGTAGGCCCTCCTTGGTTGGTGACAGAAGCACCAGATCATCAGCAAACAGCAGACATTTGACTTCGGATTCTAGCAGGGGGAGGCCGGGTGCTGCAGACTTTTCTAGTGCCCGCACCAATTCGTTGATATATATGTTGAAGAGGGTGGGGCTTAAGCTGCATCCCTGTCTAACCCCACGACCCTGTGTGAAGAAATGTGTGTGTTTTTTGCCAATTTTAACCGCACACTTGTTGTTTGTGTACATGGATTTTATAATGTCGTATGTTTTACCCCCAACACCACTTTCCATCAGTTTGTATAGCAGACCCTCATGCCAGATTGAGTCGAAGGCTTTTTTGAAATCAACAAAGCATGAGAACACTTTGTTGACTATTCTCTCTCTCTCTCTCTCTCTCTCTCTCTCTCTCTCTCTCTCTCTCTCTCTCTCTATCTCTCTATCTCTATCTCTCTCTCTCTCTCTCTCTCTCTCTCTCTCTCTCTCTCACACACACATACACACTCCATTGTAGACCATAAGGGCTTCTCATGGTCCCTTCCATCTGCAGAATCTATCTTCCTGCAGTGACTCATGCAGTGACATCACAATACAGACATGACTCACAGTACATCATTCTTAACCTGTCAGATCTTCTCTTTCCACACATCAACAAATGTCAACTAATAACCATGATGCTACCAAAACCAACTACACTGCAGTACTGCAGCGTGATACACTACAGCTGGAGCATATTCATATGCCTCTGAATGTCTGTCAACCAACACACAAACATAAGCAGTGCAGACTAGGTCTCTGTCCTCAATGGAACCCTAATCACTACATAGTGTCACACCTTGGTCTGTTACACCTGTCTTTGTGCTTGTCTCCACCCCCCACCAGGTGTCTCTTATCCCCTATGTATTTATACCTGTGTATTCTGTTTGTCTGTTGCCAGTTCATCTTATCCTGTCAAGTCCCACCAGCATGTTCCTGTGCTTCCTGTGCTTCCTGTGCTCTAGTTTTTGTTGTTCTTAGTCTTCCCAGTTCTGACCTTTCTGCCTGTCCTGACCCTGATCCTGCCTGCCGTCCTGTACCTGCCTGTCCTGACCCTGATCCTGCCTGTCCTGACCCTGATCCTGCCTGTCCTGACCCTGATCCTGCCTGTCCTGACCCTGATCCTGCTTGTCCTGACCCTGATCCTGCCTGTCCTGACCCTGATCCTGCCTGTCCTGACCCTGATCCTGCCTGTCCTGACCCTGATCCTGCCTGCCGTCCTGTACCTGCCTGTCCTGACCCTGATCCTGCCTGTCCTGACCCTGATCCTGCCTGCCGTCCTGTACCTGCCTGTCCTGACCCTGATCCTGCCTGTCCTGACCCTGATCCTGCCTGTCCTGACCCTGATCCTGCCTGCCGTCCTGTACCTGCCTGTCCTGACCCTGATCCTGCCTGTCCTGACCCTGATCCTGCCTGTCCTGACCCTGATCCTGCCTGTCCTGACCCTGATCCTGCCTGTCCTGACCCTGATCCTGCCTGTCCTGACCCTGATCCTGATCCTGCCTGCCGTCCTGTACCTGCCTGAATTTGTATTGGATCACGACTCTCTGCCTGCCTTGACTTACCTTTTGCCTGCCCCTTAGTTCTATAATAAACTCTGAGACTCGTACTGTCCGCCTCCTGTGTCTGCATCTGGGTCGTAGCCTGAGTCTTGATAGTGTACCACTTTGGACCAGGGCCCATAGATTCACACAACTTTAGGTACACAGCCCCCTGTTCAACCAAAACACATCCAAAGAGAAGCACCCTATTCCCTATGTAGCGCACTGCTTTTGACCAGAGCCCTATTGGTATGAAGTGGACTAAAGGCTGTAGGAAATAAGATGCTACTTTGAATGTAGCCTGTCTCATATGAAAGGTGTGGCTGACTTTTCCAGAAGCCGTCTGCTTCTGCAACTGATTGGATGAGGGGCGTGTCCTGTGTGCTTTAGTTGAGCCCTCAGTCACCAGCTTCTATTACTTTCAGTGGTTTTCTGACTTGTTTTGTCTGCCTTGGTTGGAACTATTTATTTTTCTAACTGTAGACTCTATATTGAGCACTGCAGCAAAACATGGGCCATTTGTTTAAGATTAAGCAGTTACTCTAAGAACTGTGTGTGTGTGTGTGTGTGTGTGTGTGTGTGTGTGTGTGTGTGTGTGTGTGTGTGTGTGTGTGTGTGTGTGTGTGTGTGTGTGTGTGTGTGTGTGTGTGTGTGTGTGTGTGTGTGTGTGTGTGTGTGCGTATGTGTGTGTATGTGTGTGTGTGTGTGTGTGTGTGTGTGCGCGCAACACAAATAAAACAATGTACCCTAAATATCCATTGGTAATAGTTCACCAACTATTTGACCGCAAACTTGCGAAGGCGAAGGGACGCTGACAGTGTTCCCAATGTTTTGTGACAAGGTAATGCTGCCCCCCTGTGGTTCTGCCGCAGCATAGCATATCCAAACAGAGGATGAAGGGTCCCTCATACTGTAATACTGTGAAAGGTTCATTAAACCAAGGCCAAATTCCCAATATAGTGCACAATATATCACAATATATCTACACTACCGGTCAAATGTTTTAGAAGGGTTTTTCTTTATTTTTACTATTTTCTACATTGTAGAATTGTGAAGACATCAAAACTATGAAATAACATATATGGAATCATGTAGTAACCAAAAAAGTGTTAAACAAATCAAAATAGCCACCCTCTGCCTTGTTAACAGCTCTTCATAAGGTTGGCATTCTCTCAACCAGCTTCACCTATGCTGACAGCACTTGTTTGCTTTTGCTGATTTTCCTTCACTCTGCGGTCCGACTCATCCCAAAACATCTCAATTGGGTTGAGGTCGGGGGATTGTGGCGGCCAGGTCATCTGATGCAGCACTCCATCACTCTCCTTCTTGGTCAAATAGCCCTTACACAGCCTGAAGGTGTGTTGGGTCATTGTCCTGTTGAAAAACAAATGATAGTCCCACTAAGTGTAAACCAGATGGGATGGTGTATCACTGCAGAATGCTATGGTAGCCATGCTGGTTAAGTGTTCCTTGAATTCTAAATAAATAACTGACAGTGTCACCAGCAAAGCACCCCCACACCATCACACCTCCTCCTCCATGCTTCACGGTGGAAACCACACATGCAGAGATCATCCGTTCACCTACTTTGCGTCTCATAAAGACACTGCGGTTGGAACCAAAAATCTCAAATTTAGACTCATCAGACCAAATGACAGATTTCCACCGGTCTATTGTCCTTTGCTCGTGTTTCTTGGCCCACGCAAGCCTCTTCTTGTTATTGGTGTCCATTAGTAGTGGTTTCTTTCCTGAAATTCGACCATGAAGGCCTGATTCACGCAGTCTCGTCTGAACAGTTGACATAAGTCTGTTACTTCAACTCTGTGAAGCATTTATTTGGGCTGCAATCTGAGGCTGGTAACTAATGAACTTATCCTCTGCAGCAGATGTAACTGGAGCTTCCTTTCCTGTTATAGCACTTGATGGTTTTTGCGACTGCACTTGAAGAAACTTTTAAAGTTCTTTAAATTTTCCGGATTGACTGACCTTCATGTCTTAAAGTAATGGACTGTCGTTTCTCTTTGCTTATTTGAGCTGTTCTTGCCATAATATGGCAAAAATATATATATTTCTTTACCAAATAGGGCTATATTCTGTATACCACCCCTACCTTGTCCCAACCAAACTGATTGGCTCAAACACATTAAGAAGGAAAGAAATTCCATAAATTAACATTTAACAAGGCACCACTGTTACTTGAAATGCATTCCAGGTGACTACTTCATGAAGCTGGTTGAGAGAATGCCAAGAGTGTGCAAAGCTGTCATCAAGGCAAAGTGTGGCTACATTGAAGAATATCAAATATATATACTTTTTTTGGTTACTACATAATTGTGTTATTTCCTAGTTTTGATGTTTACACTATTATTCTACAATGTATAAAATAGTAAGAATAAAGAAAAACCCTTGAGTGAGTACGTGTGTCCAAACTTTTGACTGGTACTGTATGTGGAATAGGCTGCCATTTGGGACGTAACCTAAAGACCGATAACAGTCTGCAGTAAATACCTCTGGTTCTCTCTCTCTCTGCCTCTCAGATCAAACGGCTGGCTACATCAGAAGAAAGTCCACGGTGTGTTTTTGAAAGCTGAAAATTAAGGAAAAAACAACCTCCACTTGGATCTATCTATGTGAAGCTATCCACATCCAGACACTTGGATCTATCTATGTGAAGCTATCCACACCCAGACACTTGGATCTATCTATGTGAAGCTATCCACATCCAGACACTTGGATCTATCTATAGGAAACTATCCACACCCAGACACTTGGATCTATCTATGTGAAGCTATCCACATCCAGACACTTGGATCTATCTATGTGAAGCTATCCACACCCAGACACTTGGATCTATCTATGTGAAGCTATCCACATCCAGACACTTGGATCTATCTATAGGAAACTATCCACACCCAGACACTTGGATCTATCTATGTGAAGCTATCCACATCCAGACACTTGGATCTATCTATGTGAAGCTATCCACACCCAGACACTTGGATCTATCTATGTGAAGCTATCCACATCCAGACACTTGGATCTATCTATGTGAAGCTATCCACATCCAGACACTTGGATCTATCTATGTGAAGCTATCCACACCCAGACACTTGGATCTATCTATGTGAAGCTATCCACATCCAGACACTTGGATCTATCTATGTGAAGCTATCCACATCCAGACACTTGGATCTATCTATGTGAAGCTATCCACATCCAGACACTTGGATCTATCTATGTGAAGCTATCCACACCCAGACACTTGGATCTATCTATGTGAAGCTATCCACATCCAGACACTTGGATCTATCTATGTGAAGCTATCCACATCCAGACACTTGGATCTATCTATGTGAAGCTATCCACATCCAGACACTTGGATCTATCTATAGGAAACTATCCACATCCAGACACTTGGATCTATCTATGTGAAGCTATCCACACCCAGACACTTGGATATATCTGTAGGAAGCTATCCACACCCAGACACTTGGATCTATCTATAGGAAGCTATCCACATCCAGACACTTGGATCTATCTATGTGAAGCTATCCACACCCAGACACTTGGATCTATCTATGTGAAGCTATCCACATCCAGACACTTGGATCTATCTATGTGAAGCTATCCACATCCAGACACTTGGATCTATCTATGTGAAGCTATCCACATCCAGACACTTGGATCTATCTATGTGAAGCTATCCACATCCAGACACTTGGATCTATCTATGTGAAGCTATCCACATCCAGACACTTGGATCTATCTATGTGAAGCTATCCACACCCAGACACTTGGATCTATCTATGTGAAGCTATCCACACCCAGACACTTGGATCTATCTATGTGAAGCTATCCACATCCAGACACTTGGATCTATCTATGTGAAGCTATCCACATCCAGACACTTGGATCTATCTATAGGAAACTATCCACACCCAGACACTTGGATCTATCTATGTGAAGCTATCCACATCCAGACACTTGGATCTATCTATGTGAAGCTATCCACATCCAGACACTTGGATCTATCTATGTGAAGCTATCCACACCCAGACACTTGGATCTATCTATGTGAAGCTATCCACATCCAGACACTTGGATCTATCTATGTGAAGCTATCCACATCCAGACACTTGGATCTATCTGTAGGAAGCTATCCACACCCAGACACTTGGATCTATCTATGTGAAGCTATCCACACCCAGACACTTGGATCTATCTATAGGAAGCTATCCACATCCAGACACTTGGATCTATCTATGTGAAGCTATCCACACCCAGACACTTGGATCTATCTATGTGAAGCTATCCACATCCAGACACTTGGATCTATCTATGTGAAGCTATCCACACCCAGACACTTGGATCTATCTATGTGAAGCTATCCACATCCAGACACTTGGATCTATCTATGTGAAGCTATCCACATCCAGACACTTGGATCTATCTATGTGAAGCTATCCACACCCAGACACTTGGATCTATCTATAGGAAACTATCCACATCCAGACACTTGGATCTATCTATGTGAAGCTATCCACATCCAGACACTTGGATCTATCTGTAGGAAGCTATCCACATCCAGACACTTGGATCTATCTGTAGGAAGCTATCCAGACAAAGACACTTGGATCTATCTATAGGAAGCTATCCACACCCAGACACTTGGATCTATCTATGTGAAGCTATCCACATCCAGACACTTGGATCTATCTATGTGAAGCTATCCACACCCAGACACTTGGATCTATCTATAGGAAGCTATCCACACCCAGACACTTGGATCTATCTATGTGAAGCTATCCACACCCAGACACTTGGATCTATCTATAGGAAACTATCCACATCCAGACACTTGGATCTATCTATGTGAAGCTATCCACATCCAAACGTTTAATTAAACAACAAACATGGAATGAGACAACATAACAGTAGTGTCTACGCATCAACACAGGAACAATACTGACTGGAGAAAGACCTAAGGGAGTGGCCGGAAGTAATACGTGAGGTAATGGTGTCTAGGTGTGTCTGATGATGACGTGCAGGTGTGAGCAATGATTGATGCCAAGTGTGAGTAATGATTGATGCCAGGTGTGAGCAATGATTGATGCCAGGTGTGAGCAATGATTGATGCCAAGTGTGAGTAATGATTGATGCCAGGTGTGTCTGATGATGACGTGCAGGTGTGAGCAATGATTGATGCCAAGTGTGAGTAATGATTGATGCCAGGTGTGTCTGATGATGACGTGCAGGTGTGAGCAATGATTGATGCCAAGTGTGAGTAATGATTGATGCCAGGTGTGAGCAATGATTGATGCCAGGTGTGAGCAATGATTGATGCCAAGTGTGAGTAATGATTGATGCCAGGTGTGTCTGATGATGACGTGCAGGTGTGAGCAATGATTGATGCCAAGTGTGAGTAATGATTGATGCCAGGTGTGAATAATGATTGATGCCAGGTGTGAGTAATGATTGATGCCAGGTGTGAGTAATGATTGATGCCAGGTGTGAGTAATGATTGATGCCAGGTGTGAATAATGATTGATGCCAGGTGTGAGTAATGATTGATGCCAAGTGTGAGTAATGATTGATGCCAGGTGTGAATAATGATTGATGCCAGGTGTGAGTAATGATTGATGCCAGGTGTGAGTAATGATTGATGCCAGGTGTGAGTAATGATTGATGCCAGGTATGAGTAATGATTGATGCCAGGTATGAGTAATGATTGATGCCAGGTGTGAGTAATGAGTGATGCCAGGTGTGAGTAATGATTGATGCCAGGTGTGAGTAATGATTGATGCCAGGTGGGAGTAATGATTGATGCCAGGTGTCAGTAATGATTGATGCCAGGTGTTAGTAATGATGGATCCTAGAACTGGTGGTTAGTATATCCCGGCGACGTTGAACTCCGGAGGGGAGGAGGGGGAGTAGACATAACAGTATTCCCCTCGCCCCCGACTCACGACCCCAGCCGCAGGACGATGACGACCAGAGGGATGGCCCCGAGGACAAGGAGCAGGCTGGTCAGGGCAACGAAGATGGACATCACAGATGATGTTGGGATCCAGAATGTCCTCCACCAGAACCCAACACCACTCCTCTGGGCCATACCCCTCGCAGTCCACCAGGTACTGGAGCCGACCCCCACGACAGAATAAGCCGGACCCCCCACAATGTCCAGGGGGGGCGGAGGGGTGTCGTGGGGGACAACATCAGCTAGGGGGCCAGGAACCACTGGCCTGAGAAGGGAGACATGAAAAGAAGGTGAGATACGGTAGGGAAGCTGTAACCTATACTTCACCTCGTTGACCCTCCGGAGAACCTTGAACGGCAACACAAACCGGGGACTCAACTTCTTGCAGGGCAGGCGGAGTGGGAAGTTCCTGGTAGAGAGCCAGACCCAATCCCCAGGGTGGTACACGGGGCCGTACAGCAGTGGTGGTCTGCCTGCTCCTTTTTACGGTGGACGGTGCACTGGAGTCTCACTTGTGCATCGCTCCACACTTCTTCTAAACGCATGAATAACTCATTAACCACAGGAGTTTCTGTCTGGCCCAGGGACGGCTGAAAACCCAGAACACACTGGAAGGCGGTCAACCCAGTGGAGGAGTGATGTAGCGAGTTCTGGGCATACTCAGCCCATGGAAGTAGTCGAGCCCACTCTCCCTGCCGGTCCTGACATTAACTCCTCAGGAACCTCCCCAGCTCCTGGTTCATCCTCTCCACCTGCCTGTTATACTGAGGCCTATACCCAGAAGTGAGGCTGACCGTGACCCCGAGCTTCTCCATAAAGGCTTTCCATACCAGTGATGTGAATTGGGGGCTATGGTCAGAGACGATGTCCTCCGGAAGGCCATAATGCCAGAAGGCCTGCTGGAATAGTGCCTCAGCGAGCTGGAGAGCAGTAGGGCGAGTAGAAAGAGGGATTAAACAACAGGATTTTGAAAATGTATCCACAGCCACCAAAATGGCGGTGAAACCATCAGAGGAGGAGAGATCAGTAACAAAGTCAATGGATAGATGGGACCAGGGATGCTGAGGCATGGGAAGGGGAAGCACTTTCTCTGCTGGAGTATTCCAGGGGGATTTGGTTTGGACACATACAGAACAGGAGTTGACATAGCAAGTGACATCCTACGCCAAGGTTGGCCACCAGTACTTCTCAGACATTGTGTAGTGCGAGAAATACCTGGATGTCCAGCAACAACAGCTGTGTGCAGCCAATCCCTTATCCCCATGGGAATGTAGATGCGCTCAGGAGGACAGTTAGTGGGTGCGGGCTCCCTCTCCAGAGCCTGGCGAATGTCCAAATCTACGTCCCAGACAACAGGAGCTACGACTCGAGAGGATGGGATTATAGGTGCATTCTGGATAGGACCCTCTAACGAATCGTAGAGCTGAGACAGGGCATCGGCCTTGGGCGATAGGTCAGAGTAAAGTCAAACCTTGTGAAGAAAAGGGTCCAACTTGCTTGGCGCGGATTCAGCTTCCTCCGTATGTACTCCAGTGTCCGATGGGCAATGAGGATGTTTCCTTGGCGCCCTCCAGCAAATGTCTCCACTCCTCTAATGCCCACTTCACCACCAGGAGCTCTCGATCACCGACATCATAATTCCTCTCTGCAAGGGACAGTTTCTTAGAGTGATATGCACACGGATACAATTTCTGTGGATTACCCTGTCATTGAGACAGAACTGCCCCCACACCCACCTCTGAAGCATCCACCTCCACCACAAAGGATATCGTGAGACCTGGGCGTTTGAGCAATAGGGCGGAGGTGAAACTCCTCTTGAGTAGACGGAAGGCCTCATCGGCTGCTTGGGTTCCACAAAAACCTACGGGGACCACCCTTGAGGAGAAAGGTGAGAGGGGCGGTGACGGAGCTGACGTTCCTGATGAAACAACGGTAGAAGTTGGCAAACCCCAAAAAACATTGTAACCCCTTTAGGCTGGTTGGGACTGGCCATGACCTGACCACATCTACCTTCTTGTCATCCATACTCACTCCCTGCAGGCTGATTTGGCAGCCTAAGAAGGAGACAGCCTTCTGATGAAATTGCCACTTCTCAGCCTTGACGTACAGGTGGTTAGCCAGGAGGCATTTCAGGACTGCTCGAACGTGAGTGATGTGATCCTCTAGGGTAGCCGAGTAGATCAGGATACCAGAATGTCATCGACATACACGACCACCTGGCGACCACGAACACCTGGCGTAAACAATGCCTGGAATATTGACGGAGCATTGGCTAAGCCAGATGGCATCGCAAACTATTAGTAGTGGCCAGACATCATGCTAAACACAGTCTTCCATTCATCCCCCTCCCAGATGTGGATGAGATTGTATGCACTTCCCAGGTCCAGTTTGGTAAGGAAACGAGCCCTGTGGCGCTGTTCGATGGCTGACGGCAACAACGGGAGATGGTAACGGTACTTCGTGGTGATTTCATTGAGTCCTCTGTAATCAATACATGAACTTAACCCTCCATCCTTCTTGGCCAAAAACAGCCAACGCAGGAGAAGTGGACTTGCGGATTAAACCTTGTTGGAGCACCTCTTGGATGTACTCCTCTATGGCCTAGCTCTCAGCCACCGACAAGTGGTAGATGCATCTGCGCAGAGGCCCAGGCCCTGCCAGGAGGTCGATGGCACAGTCCCAGGGGTGACGAGGAGGAAGACAGGTGGTGCGGGTCTCGGAGAATACCTCCCGCAGGTCCTGGTATACCTCCAGGATGTTCGGCTGAAGAGCAACCAAAGAACTCTCAACTGACGTGGAACCACAGGGGATGGGGAAGCATGTCCTCTGACATTCGGGTGACCAGTCTAATTCTCATTCTTGACCATGAGATGATATGGTTGTGGCATTGAAGCCAAGGGATGCGGAGGGTGATCTTGTGGACTGTTGCACTGGATAATGGAGAGGGGAATGTTCTCCTTATGAATGCACTCCACCCTGAGGATGAGTAGTGGAGTGATGTGGGTGACGGTTCCGGATCCTTAAGGCCTACTATCCATGGCTTGAACTGGGAAAGGAGAGGAGAGCTGGTATGAGATGATGAGAGGAGGCAAGGGTCTGGTCAATAAAGTTCCCCGTGGCACCATAATCCACTAATGCTGTAGACACCGTATATGAAGGACAGTCAAAAAGAGTTTAGCAGAAAGTGATGACGATGGAATAATCACTCCTGCCCCAGGAGGTGGAAGATCACTTGACCATCCCTCTGCTCTTGTGGATCCCAGATTAGGAAGTGACCATAATATAGACAGCCCCAGCTGTCTCCATCTGCATTGCTCCGCCGCGGGGAGGCGTGTGGCCTCTACCTACATGGGTTCAGGCTCTGATCCAGAGTGTTCACTGAGGGAGGAAGAGAACCGATGAGAGTACCGACGCTCCCAAGGTAGGTTATCCAGACGGATAGCCATCGCAATGAGTGCGTCCAAAAAGAGGTTGTCGTCTCGCCAGGCCAGTTACGTCTGGCCTGTCGCAGACCTCTTCTGAATATTGTACGAAGCGCCGGCTCGCTCCATCCGCTGGATACTGCTACTGTCCGGAAGGTAAGCGCGTACTCGGCAGCTGTCTGGTCCCCCTGCTGTAGTTGGAATAGATGCTCATCACCCTCTCTGCCCTCCCGAGTAATGATTGATGCCAGATGGATCCCAGGACCGGTGGTTAGAATACGAGCGACGTCGGAGGGGAGGAGCAGGAGTCGATGTGACATTACGTTACAGCCTTATTCTAAAATGGATTAAATAAATCAAATCTGCAGCAATCTACACACAACATACCCCATAATGACAAAGTAAAAACTGTTTTTTAGAACTTTTACCACACTTATTTAAAATAGAAAACAGAAATACCTTATTTACATAAGTATTCAGACCCTTTAATATGAGACACATATTGAGCTTAGGTGCATCATGTTTCCATTGATCATCCTTGAAATGTTTCTACAACTTGATTGGAATCCACCTGTGGTGGATTGGACATGATTTGGAAAGGCACACAATTGTCAAAAAAAGGTTCCACAGTTGACAGTGCATGTCACAGCAAAAACCCAAGCCTTGAGGTCAAAGGAATTGTCCATAGAGTTCTGAGACAGGATTGTTTCGAGGCACAGATCTGGGGAAGGGTACCCCAAAAAATCTGCAGCATTCACCCAAGAACACAGTGGCCTCCATCATTCTTAAATGGAAGAAGTTTGGAACCACCAACACTCTTCCTAGAGCTGGCCGGCGGAAAAACTTCACACTCCACCAATCAACTTCAGTTAAAATAGCTACCATCCCAACTTCATTCAAGACTTCAATAGCCACTCCGTGCGATATGGCTGACCCGATAACACTGGAGATCCTTGTCAAAGAGCTGGCGAAATCACGTGTAGAAGAACTCCCCGAATTGCTGAATAACTCACTGGCGGCTGCTCTGGCTCCAATTCAGGCAGCTGTGGAAACCAAAAGGCAGCAGAACTCACCAAATTACTGAATAACTCACTGGCCGTGGCTCTGGCTCCAATTCAGGCAACCATGGAAACTACAAGGGGTTCTGTGGCATCTCACACTACCACAATGGTAGAAGTTGAGGCCGGGCTGTCGGGCCACAGCGACCAACTCACTACGCTGGAAAGCAGGCTGGACGATGTGGCTGCCACCAACAGGTCTCCGCAGCTACAAGTGGAAGATTTGATTTCATGTTCAAAACGCCAGAATATCCGTGTGATTGGACTGCCAGTTCATGGCGGAGCTGTTCAAGGAGGTTTTGGGCGATACCGCTTTTCCCAATCTTCCTGAACTCAATAGAGCAGCCTTGCACCGGAACCTCACCCAGGCGGCCGACCGTGTCCCATCATAGTTTCTACATTCATGACCCAAATGGGTTGTGTTGATCCATGGCGTTTCCTCCACCCGGTCACAAAAGACTTCTCCTACTTTTCTCATGTTCATCATGCCTAGAGCCCTTCTCCCCTCTGTTAAAACTACAGAATGTGATATTGGACCATTCCCCCCCACATTCTGGATTTAGCTCTTGCTCTAAATGCAAAAAATTGAAGATTGAATTGAAGATTTAACATTGTCTAACAAAGAATTCTGTGACATTATTTTGACCAACATAGATGTATTCATTCAAACAAATAAAAATGATGGGTCCTACCCATCTCTTCTTTGGGAGACTTTCAAAGCTGTATTACGGGGAAAGATCATTTCTTACAATTCTCATTATGTCAAACAAAGAAAACTGAAACATCAGGAACTGGTGAACTCCATCCTGGCAATAGACTGCCAATATTCAACATCACCATCCTCTGAATTATATGCAGATTGGCTGAAACTTCAAACTCCATTTCATCTGCTGGTAAAGCAGAATTTCTGTTGCAATGAACAAAGGGGACATCCTAGGATATGCCAGATATGGTGACAAGACCAGATATGGTGACAAGGCCAGATATGGTGACAAGGCCAGATATGGTGACAAGACCAGATATGGTGAAAAGGCCGGATATGGTGACAAGGCCAGATATGGTGAAAAGACCCTATATGGTGAAAAGGCCAGATATGGTGAAAAGGCCAGATATGGTGAAAAGACCAGCCGCCTTTTGGCACACCAACCTAAAGACCAGACGCCTTTTACCACACCAACCTAAAGACCAGCCGCCTTTTACCACACCAACCTAAAGACCAGCCCCCTTCTCATCTTATATCTCAGGTATATGACTCCTCCCATAATCTTACAAGTGATCCTTCTAATATCAATTAAACTTTCGTGTCATTTTATTCTAGCCTCTACAAATCCTACTCCCGTCACATAATACGGCTATGGACAACTTGTGCCCCTAATGTCCTTGTGTCCTTCAAAGTCTACTGGAAACCCCGTTGTGTGACCCATTGTGTGCTTTGAAGATCTGGAGACAACTTCTTTCGGGAAGTTTGACAGTTTTAATGATCTCATAGCTAAATGTAGTCTCATTCTATTCTTTTCCGCAATTTTCAAGTCCGGAATTCATTTTCCCACCTTTCCACAACTATCTCCAAAGACATGGCAGGAAGAGACCTGAAATAACCTGTAGCAAACCAGTCTATAATGCACATACACTTTATAACAAACAATTCCACACACAGACATGGGGGGAACATAGGGTTATATACACGTCATGTAATGAGGGAATGAAACCAGGTGTGGGAAAACAAGACAAAACAAATGGAAAATGAAAGGTGGATCGGCGATGGCTAGAAGACCGGTGACGTCGACCGCCGAACGCCGCCCGAACAAGGAGATGAACCGACTTCGGCGGAAGTCGTGACAATTGGTCATCCTTTTTTAATACTCTCTCTAAAATTCTAGATCTTGACCTGCAGCCTTGCCCTCTGATAGCTATATTTGGAGTTCCATCTTTGTTGCCTCGTCTCACTAAAAGTAAAGCGGAAGTTGTAGCGTTTGCCTCACTTATAGCCCGCCAGCAGATCTTGCTTAGCAGGAAATCCTTCAAACCTCCCACTTTATCATCCTGGTTGAAAGATCTAATGTATTTTCTACACTTAGAAAAAAAATATATATACTGTACTTTGAGAGACTGTACTTTTAACTTTTTCTTGAGATGGCAGCCTTTAATTTCCTTTTTTGAACAGTTGCGTTCTATTGATCAAGAGTATGAATTTCGGCCAACAGGGGATACTGGAGGGTGTGGGAGGGAAGGGATAGTATGTTGTGATATTTTCTATCTATTTTTGTGCATGTGTATTTGTGTGCATATATATAAGTTGCAAAGAAAAAGCCATATCTCAGACTGGCCAATAAAAAGAAAAGATTAAGATGGGCAAAAGAACACAGACACTGGACAGATGAACTCTGCCTAGAAGACCAGTATCCCATAGTCCCCTCTTCACTGTTGACGTTCGAGACTGGTGTTTTGTGCTGCTTTTGATACCATCAATCACCACATTCTTTAGGAGAGATTGGAAACCCAAATTGGTCTACACGGACAAGTTCTGGCCTGGTTTAGATCTTATCTGTCGGAAAGATATCAGTTCGTCTCTGTGAATGGTTTGTCCTCTGACAAATCAACTGTAAATTTCGGTGTTCCTCAAGAATCCGTTTTAGGACCACTATTGTTTTCACTATATATTTTACCTCTTGGGGATGTCATTCGAAAACATAATGTTAACTTTCACTGCTATGCGGATGACACACAGCTGTACATTTCAATGAAACATGATGAAGCCCCAAAATTGCCCTCGCTAGAAGCCTGTGTTTCAGACATAAGGAAGTGGATGGCTGCAAACTATCTACTTTTAAACTCGGACAAAACAGAGATGCTTGTTCTAGGTCCCAAGAAACAAAGAGATCTTCTGTTGAATCTGACAATTAATCTTAATGGTTGTACAGTCGTCTCAAATAAAACTGTGAAGGACCTCTGCGTTACTCTGGACCCCAATCTCTCTTTTGACGAACATATCAAGACTGTTTCAAGGACAGATTTTTTCAATCTACGTAACATTGCAAAAATCGGAAACTTTCTGTCCAAAAATGATGCAGAAAATGTTATCCATGCTTTTGTTACGTCAAGGTTAGACTACTGCAATGTTTTACTGCTAACCTACAAAGTAGTACATGGGCTTGCTCCTACCTATCTCTCTGATTTGGTCCTGCCGTACAGACCTACACGTAGGCTACGGTCACAAGACGCAGGCCTCCTAATTGTCCCTAGAATTTCTAAGCAAACAGCTGGAGGCAGGGCTTTCTCCTATAGAACTCCATTTTTATGGAATGGTTTGCCTACCCATGTGAGAGACGCAAACTCGGTCTCAACCTTTAAGTCTTTACTGAAGACTCATCTCTTCAGTGGGTCATATGATTGAGTGTAGTCTGGCCCAGGAGTGTGAAGGTGAACGGAAAGGCTCTGGAGCAACGAACCGCCCTTGCGGTCTCTGCCTGGCCGGTTCCCCTCTTTCCACTGGGATTCTCTGCCTCTAACCCTATTACAGGGGCTGAGTCACTGGCTTACTGGTGCTCTTTCATGCCGTCCCTAGGAGGGGTGCGTCACTTAAGTGGGTTGAGTCACTGATGTGATCTTCCTGTCCTTTGTGCTTTGGCAAAGTGGGTGGGGTTATATCCTGCCTGTTTGGCCCTGTCCGGGGGTATCATCGGATGGGGCCACAGTGTCTCCTGACCCCTCCTGTCTCAGCCTCCAGTATTTATGCTGCAGTAGTTTATGTGTCGGGGGGCTAGGGTCAGTTTGTTATATCTGTTATATCCTATCCTGTGTCCTGTGTGAATTTAAGTATGCTCTCTCTAATTCTCTCTTTCTCTCTTTATTTCTTTCTCTTGGAGGACCTGAGCCCTAAGACCATGCCTCAGGACTACCTGGCATGATGACTCCTTGCTGTCCCCAGTCCACCTGGCTGTGCTGCTGCTCCAGTTTCAACTGTTCTGCCTGTGATTATTATTATTTGACCATGCTGGTCATTTATGAACATTTGAACATCTTGGCCATGTTCTGTTATAATCTCCACCCGGCACAGCCAGAAGAGAACTGGCCACCCCACATAGCCTGGTTCCTCTCTAGGTTTCTTCCTAGGTTTTGGCCTTCATAGGGAGTTTTTCCTAGCCGCCGTGCTTCTACACCTGCATTGCTTGCTGTTTGGGGTTTTAGGCTGGGTTTCTGTACAGGACTTTGAGATATCAGCTGATGTACGAATGGCAATATCAATACATTTGATTTCATTAGATTTTGTGGGTACTATTTAATGAAGCTTCCAGTTGACGACCTGTGAGGCGTCGGTTTCTCAATCTAGACACTCTAATGTACTTGCCCTCTTGCTCAGTTGTGCAACGTGGCCTCCCACTCATCTTTCTATCCTGAATAATTATTAATGATAGTTTGCGGTGTTCTGTGAAGGGAGTAGTACACAGCGTTGTATGAGATCTTCAGTTTCTTGCCAATTTTTCGCATGGAATAGCATTAATTTCTCAGAACAAGAATAGACTGACTAGTTTCAGAATAAAGTTATTTGTTTCTGGGCATTTTGAGCCTGTAATCGAACCCACCAACTCTGATGCTCCAGATACTCAACTTGTCTAAAGAAGGACAGTTTTATTGCTTCTTTAATCAGTACAACAGTTTCAACTGTGCTAACATAATTGCAAAATGGTTTTCTAATGATCAATTAGCCTTTTAAAATGATGAACTTGGATTAG
Source organism: Oncorhynchus keta (assembly GCF_023373465.1). Classification (NCBI taxonomy): domain Eukaryota; kingdom Metazoa; phylum Chordata; class Actinopteri; order Salmoniformes; family Salmonidae; genus Oncorhynchus; species Oncorhynchus keta. The sequence goes on from NC_068424.1 coordinate 77,292,779, forward strand.
TTAACACAACAAGCCATTTGAACACATGAGTGATGGTTGCTGATAATGGGTCTATGTAGATATTCCATTCAAAATCAGCCATTTCCAGCAACAATCCAATATTTATATATATATATATTTGGGACACAAACAACAGTTTGAGGTAGACCTGCCTGCGTAACACTGGTGGGATGTTCAAAGAGAAGAGTGGAGATAACATCTTGCTGTCTAAACCTTCGGCAGGATACTGACAAGGCAAGGGGATATTCTTCAACAGAATACTACTAAATACCACAAGATAATTTCAAATCAAATGTATTTATTAAGCCCTTCTATATCAGCTGATATCTCAAAGTGCTGTACAGAAACCCAGCCTAAAACCCCAAACAGCATGCAATGCAGGTGTAGAAGCACGGTGGCTAGAAAAAACTCCCTAGAAAGGCCAAAACCTAAGAGAGGAACCAGGCTATAAAAGGGATGGCCAGTCCTCTTCTGGCTGTGCCGGGTGGAGATTATAACAGAACATGGCCAAGATGTTCAAATGTTCATAAATGACCAGCATGGTCAAATAATAATAATCACAGTAGTTGTCGAGGGTGCAGCAAGTCAGCACCTCAGGAGTAAATGTCAGTTGTTCATAGCCGATCATTAAGAGTATCTCTACCACTCCTCCTGTCTCTAGAGAGTTGAAAACAGCAGGTCTGGGACAGGTAGCACGTCCGGTGAACAGGGGAACCGGCCAGGCAGAGACAGCAAGTGTGGTTCGTTGCTCCAGAGCCTTTCCGTTCACCTTCACACTCCTGGGCCAGACTACACTCAATCATATGACCCACTGAAGAGATGAGTCTTCAGTAAAGACTTAAAGGTTGAGACCGAGTCTGCGTCTCTGACATGGGTAGGCAGACCATTCCATAAAAATGGTGTTCTATAGGAGAAAGCCCTGCCTCCAGCTGTTTGCTTAGACAATTAGGAGACCTGCGTCTTGTGACCGTAGCGTACGTGTAGGTATGTACGGCAGGACCAAATCAGAGAGATAGGTAGGAGCAAGCCCATGTAATGCTTTGTAGGTTAGCAGTAAAACCTTGAAATCAGCCCTTGCCTTGACAGGAAGCCAGTGTAGGGAGGTTAGCACTGGAGTAATATGATCAAATGTTTTGGTTCTAGTCAGGATTCTAGCAGCCGTATTTATCACTAACTGAAGTTTATTTAGTGCTTTATCCAGGTAGCCGGAAAGTAGAGCATTGCAGTAGTCTAAACTAGAAGTAACAAAAGCATTGATTAATTTTTCTGCATCATTTTTGGACAGAAATTTTCTGATTTTTGCAATGTTAACGTAGATGGAAAAAAGCTGACCTTGAAACAGTCTTGATATGTTCGTCAAAAGAGAGATCAGGGTCCAATCACTGGATTTCATCATGGAATCAAAGAGTAAATTGATCAGTATGTGAAGAAGGAACCTGCTGATGTAATGAAACAAACTTCTGATGTCATAAAATCTGATAATTCAGTCAACCATTCTTTACCGTTTAGAATACATTCCTAAGGCACTGTGGGAAGCTATCCACACCCAGACAGTCTGGTTGCCAGGAAGTGCTTTGAAATGCTAGTCATGGCTCACATCAACACCATCATCCCGGAATCCCTAGACCCACTCCAATTCGCACACCGCCCCAACAGATCCACAGATGACGCAATTTCAATCGCACTCCACACTGCCCTTTCCCACCTGCACAAAAGGAACACTTATGTGAGAATGCTATTCATTGATAACAGCTCAGTGTTCAACACCATAGTGCCCTCAAAGCTCATCACTAAGCTAAGGACTCTGGGACTAAACACCTCCCTCTGCAACTGGATCCTGGACTTCCTGACGGGCCGCCCTCAGGTGGTATATATCCATGTGGTCATATCCCCGAGCTGACAAGGTACAAATCTGTCGTTCTGCCCCTGAACAGGCAGTTAACCCACTGTTCCTAGGCCGTCATTGTAAATAAGAATTTGTTCTTAACTGACCTGCCTAGTTAAATAAAGGTAAAATAAATAAACATATTGGTTACTGTTAAAGTGGCAATCAGCAGTTCAAGCGTCCCCCGTCCCGCACCCCCGTCCCCAGTCCCCCGCCCCCCAGCCCCTATCCCCCGTCCCCCGCCCCCGTCCCCGTCCCCCGCCCCCAGCCCCCATTCCCCGTCCCCCAGCCCCCATCCCCGTCCCCCCGCCCCCGTCCCCGTCCCCCACCCCCATCCCCCGTCCCGCACCCCGTCCCCCGCCCCCCGTCCCCCCACCCCCCGTCCCCCCGTCCTCCGTCCCCCAGCCCCCGTCCCCCACCCCCAATCCCCCGTCCCGCACCCCGTCCCCCGCCCCCCCGCCCCCCCCCGTCCCCCGTCCCCCAGCCCCCATCCCCCGTCCCGCACCCCCGTCCCCCGCCCCCACCCCCATCCCCCCGTCCCGCACCCCGTCCCCCGCCCCCCGTCCCCCACCCCCACTGGAGAAATGTAACCACTCTGAAATTCATAGACAGAGATATGGATGCAAAGATGCAAAGACTGACCATCCATGGTATCAACATTATCCTTTGAACCATGTTTTTAGGCTGTAAAGTGTTTGTTTACATTTACTTTGTTTACAAACATTGGAGTAAAACAAGCTTATACTTTGGGTTCTGATGGGGTACGACAGATGAACTAAGCTCATGAGGCTTTTATAAGGTATAATCTTCAAGAATCAATAGGTACATATCATTAATTCACAAGTCCAAAATTCTATGTAGCAATTGAAGATTGTCCTTTTAAAGCTACAGCAGCGTTGAGTCCTGACTCTAATCTTTGACAGGATGCAATAGAGATAACAATCTCATACACACTCACTCTGAAACAGCAGCATCGACAACAGAGCATTTATTTAATTAACAGTCATCAACATGGTCTAGTTGGTGCCATTTCGACCAATACTGAAGGATCAGTAGTTTTGATAAATCCCTAAAGCATATTGCCTGATATTTCAGTTAGTAATGGTTGACTGAATTATCACCATAATTCCAACAGATTTTATGACATCAGCAGGTTCCTTCTTCACACACTCATCAATTTACTCTTTGATTCCGTGATGAAATCTGATGAAATTATCTCGTGGTATTTAGTCATATTCTGTTGAAGAATATCCCCTTGCCTTGTCAGTATCCTGCCGAAGGTTTAGACAGCAAGATGTTATCTCCACTCTTCTCTTTGAACATCCCACTAGCGTTACGCAGGCAGGTCTACCTCAAATTGTGGATTAAAAGGTATTTTTCCCTCATCAATCTACACACAATACCCCAAAATGATGAAGCAAAGACAGTTTTTTTATGTTTAGAAATGTTATATAAAAAAAATAACTGAAATATTACTTTACATAAACTACCATTCAAAAGTTTTAGAACACCTACTCATTCAAGGGTTTTATATAATTTTTTGTATTTTCTACTTTGTAAAATAATAGTGAAGACATCAAAACTATGAAATAACACACATGGAATCATGTAGTAGCCAAAAAAGTATTAGGCAAATTAAAATATTATTTTAGATTTGAGAATATTCAAATAGCCACCCTTTGCCTTGATGACAGCTTTGCACACTCTTGGCATTCTCTCAACCAGATTCATGAGGTTGTCACCTGGAATGCATTTCAATTAACAGGTGTGCCTTCTTAAAAGTGAATTTGTGGAATTTCTTTCCTTAATGCGTTTGAGCCAATCATTTGTGTTGTGACAAGATAGGGGTGGTATACAGAAGATAGCCCTATTTGTTAAAAGTCCATGTCCATATTATGGCAAAAACAGCTCAAATAAGCAAAGAGAAACGACAGTCCATCATTACATTAAGACATGAAGGTCAGTCAATACGGAACATTTCAAGTGCAGTCGCAAAAACCATCAAGAGCTATGATGAAACTGGCTCTAATGAGGACTGCCACAGGAATGGAAGACCCAGAGTTGCCTCTGCTGCAGAGGATAAGTTCATTAGAGTTACCAGCCTCAGAACTTGCAGCTCAAATAAATGCCTCACAGAGTTCACATAAAAGACACATCTCAACATCAACTGTTCAGAGGAGACTGTGTGAATCAGGCCTTCATGGTAAAATTGCTGCAAAGAAACCACTACTAAAGGACACCAATAAGAAGAAGAGACTTGCTTGGCACAAGAAACAGAAGCAATGGACATTAGGCTGGTGGATATTTGGTATTTGGGTGAACGGACAATCTCTGCATGTGTATTTCCCACCGTGAAGCATGGAGGAGGAGGTGTTATGGTGTGGGGGTGCTTTGCTGGTGACACTGTCTGTGATTTATTATTATTTACACTTAACCAGCATGGTTACCACAGCCTTCCGTAGAGCTACGCAAACCCATCTGGTTTGCGCTTAGTGGGATTATCATTTGTTTTTCAACAGGACAATAACCCAACACACCTACAGGCTGTGTAAGGGCTATTTGACCAATAAGGAGAGTGATGGAGTGCTGCATCAGATGACCTGGCCTCCACAATTCCCCACCTCAACCAAATTGAGATGGTTTGGGATGAGTCAGACTGCAGAGTGAAGGAAAAGCAGCCAAAAAGTGCTCAGCATATGTGGGAACTCCTTCAAGACTGTTGGAAAAACATTCCAGGTGAAACTGGTTGAGAGAATACCAAGAGTGTGCAAAGCTGTCATCAAGGCAGAAGGTGGCTACTTTGTGGAATCTCAAATCTAAAATATACTTTGATTTCTGTAACACTTGATGATTCCACATGTGTTGTTTCGTAGTTTTGATGTCTTCATTATTATTCTACAATGTAGAACATAGTAAAAATAAAGTAACACGCTTGAATGAGTGGGTGTTCTAAACTTTTGACCGCGCCTCGGCTCTGTCGCAGCCGGCCGCGACCGGGAGAACCAGGGGGCGGCGCACAATGTGGCCCAGCGTTGTCTGGATTAGGGAGGGTTTGGCCGCCAGGGATATCCTTGTCTCTTAGCGACTTCCGTGGCGGGCCGGGCGCAGTGCACCCTGACCAGGTCGCCAGGTGTACGGTGTTTCCTCCGACACAGCATGGCTTCCGGGTTGGATGCGGGATTGTGTCAAGAAGAAGTGCGGCTTGGTTGGGTTGTGTTTCAGAGGACGCATAGCTCTTGACCTTCGCCTCTCCCAAGTCCATACGGGAGTTGCAGCAATGAGACAAGACTGTAACTACTACCAATTAGATACAACAAAATTGGGGAGAAAAAGGGGTAAAAGACACAAATGTGCAAATATATATATAGCATTTTGGAATCCAATCCTTTGTATCCAGGAAATCCTGGTTGCTGATCATCAGAATTGTAGCTGTGACGTAGTGATCTCTATCTAGTGGGCTCTGTGAGGGTGTCAGCGTCGAGTGACAATATAAGAGGCCTGTGTTTGATGTTGCAAGTCAGTCACATTTGAACCTTCTTCACCCCGAGACAGTATCAAGCCTGCTATTACTACAACTACTACTACTGTAAAGCCATGAAGACTCTTGCTCTCCTCTTCTCCTTTGCATTTGTGCTGGTCTTCACTGCGCCCACTAAGACATCTGATAAGATTTATTCACTGCAGACGATCATGATCGAGGCTAACAAGACGCTCAATGAAGGCCCGGAGGTAAGAAGATTGAAATATGACAAGTACAATACTACATTGTATCTACAGTGTTATCAAATGTTGCACTGCTCTATCTGATTAGAAGGTATCTTGTTAAAAATGAAAAGGCGTCATGAAGATATTTAACTATTGTGACGTTTGGTCATCATTTCAGGCCCTTTTGAACCATCTAGTGCCAGCGGAATTCAATCAAGATCGCTGCAAGTTACACGGGGTAAGTTGCATCTATATTCTTGATGAAAATTATTTTCTACAGGCTATTTTAGCCATTACAGCAACAGATTCATCATGCAATAATCAATAATTATAATCTCAAATTCCAGCCTAAAGATTTCTGCATAGCGGAGACGATTCTGTCTAACATAAACAAAACGCAGTACGGGACTTCAGACAACAACGTAGAGACAATCAGCAGAGTGCTGGAGCAGTACAATAAGGTAAGGACTCATTCAGATGAATTAACTTGGTTGAGGGTGTACTCTACTATGGGTCGCACATCTAAAGTGGTATGATGACACAAACAGACTGGTACCCAGGCTAGGCGTATTCAGTGAAACATCCAAATTGTCGCAGATAGAAATGAACGAATAGAGATGTCTGTTCAACACTTCGTATTTATATGTTGTAACGTTGCTCCCACTTGAACAGAGCCCTGCTCTTGTCAATCAAACAGTAACAACTACTCGACCTTTGGTCATAACAATTATGTGTAAAGAAATAAAAAATTAAATAAAAAGTAACTAAATGTATATGGCGGTGTTCCAGACATGGATGAAGCCTATAGTCCTGGACTAAAAAGCACTTTCTTTAATGGAAATGCTCTTAATCTGGGTACATGAAACTGTCTTTGTCCTTGTCCAGAAAAACACCCCCATAATGCATTACTATTTGATTCATCCACAAAATAGTGTTTCTTAACACAGGATGTATTGAACAACATGCACCATGAGCCTTGTGGAAGTAGTTAGGGTTCTAAGGTAGTCTTCTGGGTTCTTTAGTCTATGGTTCTAAGTGGAATGTTCCGTTTTCTCCCCAGCTTCACCCTTCCAACTGCTCTATGAAGAAGAATGGAGACGAGGAACAGCTCCGCGCTCTCCTGATGAACCTCTACAACTGTGCCCAAGCCATCTATTCCCGTCCCCACTCTGTCACTCATCACAAAACGACCCCAACACTTTGAGGGGACTGAGGGGAACTCTGTCAACCGTGCATAGTCCAATAACACAAATTATTATTTATTGAATTGTATTTAAATGTACTTTGACATTTATTTTTGAACTATTTATGAATAAATTGACTAATTGGAAGAAAAAAAAAGTTTTATATACATAAATGTGGTTTATTGTTTAAGTGTTGATACTCCTACAACAAAGATTTTCTAGATTTGACCTATTCCTGACTCTAGCCTCAAACTACATTTTATAATGTGGAATCACTGAAATGTCTGGCAGTCTCCACTCTAAAGCACTGGTAAAACACAATCATTAACATTATACTGTATCGTGTGTGGACCACTGAGAAAATCGTGGAACAAGTCAACTTCGTGGCAGTGCCATGGTGTTATAGCATCAACCAATCATTCACATTTATTTTATAAAGCCCTTTTTACATCAGCAGTTGTCAAAGCGCTCTACAGATACCCAACCTAAAACCCCAAAGAACAAGCAATGCAGAAGCACAGTGACTAGGAAAAACTCCCTAGAAGGCAGGAAGAACAAGCTTGGCACACTTGTATTTGGGGAGTTTCTCCCATTCTTCTCTGCAGATCCTTAGAAGTTATGACAGGTTTGATGGGGAAAGTCGCTGCACAGCTGTTTTCAGGTCTCTCCAGAGATGTTTAATCGGGTTCAAATCCGGGCTCTGGCTGGGCCACTCAAGCACATTCAACGACTTGTTTTTTCTTGGCTGTGTGCTTAGGGCCGTTGTCCTGTTGGAAGATGAAGCTTCGCCCAAGTCTGAGGTCCTGAACAGTCTGGAGCAGGTTTTCACCAAGTATCTCTCTGTACTTTGCTCCGTTCACCTTTCCCTCGATCTTGACTAGTCTAGTGATTTTAACGAGTTACAGCTAATTTAGGACTGGGGTGAAGGTTCCTCTTCCAACAGGACAACTACCCTAAGCATACAGCAAAGACAACACAGAAGTGGCTTCGGAAAAGTCTATGAATGTCCTTGAGTTGCCCAGCCAGAGCCCGGACTTGAACTTCATCGATCATCTCTGGTGTTGTGTCTTTGGCTATGCCGGATTAAGTGATATGACATGCTATTCTATAAAATCCTTTCTCTGTAATTAATATTACCTGATTGAGCTAATCATGAAAATGTCATTAACTAGAAAGTCAGGGCACCACGAAAGAGTGTTTATAGAGCTGTTATCTTCCGAATATACTCTGAAAGACCTAGTAATATTTTACATCAATAGCAGTCAATATTAATCGTCACCTTATTTCAGTCTCATCTGAACATTGTAGAATTCTTGGTTATCTTTAGGAACCCTGGTTAACAAGTTGAATCAGCAATGCAAAATTGGGTTTAATTATTTATTTACTAAATACCTAACTAATCACACAGAATTGCATATACACAGAATGCAAATTATACCTTGATTACAAATTATGTCATAAAGGAAAACGTCCCTAACGGACGGAACAGATATGACAGCTGGTTACACAAAGAAAGGGGGTTGGGTTTGAATGAAAGAGCAGGAAGACTGAGGAACAAAGGGAGAAGCTGTGCTATCGTAAATACAATATCTTATGCATTCTAAATTACTGCCACGCCCTGGCCATAGAGAGGCTTTTATTCTCTATGTTGGTTAGGCCAGGGTGTGACTAGGTTGGGCATTCTAGGTTCTTTATTTCTTTGTTTTCTAGTTCTTTGTTTTTGGCCGAGTGTGGTTCCCAATCAGAGGCAGCTGTCTATCCTTGTCTCTGATTGGGAATCATACTTAGGCAGCCTTTTCCCCACCTGTGTTTTCTGGGTAGTTATTTTCTGTTTAGTGTCTGCACCTGACAGAACTGTTTTGTTTTTTTCACTTTGTTATTTTGTTCGTGTGTTTTTTGTTTAATAAAATATCGTGAACATTTACCACGCTGCGCTTTGGTCCGATCCTCATTCCGAGAGCCGTGACACTGAGCTGCGCTTCAGTAGGTTGGTCGTAGATGCTGGCTGTGTTGGCCAACAGAGACCTTCCTGTCCTCGGAAGAATGTCACTGGTGGTAAATTAGATACATTGTAGTATCGTCGTTGTGTGTTAGACTAGATTCGTCGTCCGTCCTTTCCTAGCCCACGTTTACAGCAGCCGCTGCTAACTCAATGGCTAGGAGGCATCACTTCTGCAGTGAATAAGAGTTCAAAGTTCATACCATTCGCAACCAACGCTCACGCTGAGGTTGGCATCGTTCTGTAGTTATTATCTGAATCCTTCTGACATCGGATCGTCATCCTAATGTACGCGGAACAGCAAGTTATTTGCACTTTTAACGCAGAGGCTGCAGGCCTCGCGTACACGGAACAGAAGGTTACATTTTCGTCAAGGGCTTACATAGTGGAGGGAGAAGTGTGTGTTTCATAGTTTATAACCCATGTCTCTTCACAGGGGCGGGCCACTGATTAAGCAGAGCTCCTACTTAATGAACACCCAATTCTCTCATTTGGAAGCTAAAATTACATTTAATCTTTTCACAAATAGTTTCAAATTCAAACATTTAAATTGCACAACAATTCCATGTGAATCTGATAACTAGAATGTGTAGACTTTCCCAGGTACAGTTTATGTCGTCCTGTCATCAGTCATAATGTCTCAGATGACAACCGAACTGACATCATATTCATTATGTACCAACGCATATTTTCAACTGGTTCTATTACCAAAATAATAGTTCCTTTCCCCCCACTTGTTTGATGTTCCCAGACTCGCTATGTTTAACAACGGCTATTCAAGAGTCCTTCAGTAGAGTCAGGAAGGTAGAAAGGTATTTATGGAGAGGGTCATAAACCTTACCCACAGGCCAACGTCATGACTGTGTCATTGACTTATTTATTGTGTTATTGGCTTGTTTGTTGTTTACTCCATGTGTAACTCTGTGTTGTTGTCTGTATCACATTGCTTTGTTTTATCTTGGTCAGGTCGCAGTTGCAAATGAGAACTTGTTCTCAACTACCTACCTGGTGAAATAAAGATTTAAATGACACTGGAGAGACTTGAAAATAGCTGTGCAGCGACACTCCACATCCAACCTGACAGAGCTTGAGAGGATCTGTAGAGAAGAATAGGAGAAACTCCCCAAATACAGGTGTGCCAAGCTTGTGGAGTCATACCCAAGAAGACTCGAGGCTGTAATCACTGTCAAATATGTTTCAACAACAAAACAAGTACTGAGTAAAGGGTCTAAATACTTTGGTAAATGTAATATTTCAGTTTTTTTTTATACATTTTCAAAAATATTAAAAACCTGTTTTTTCTTTGTCATTATGGGTGTTGTGTGTAGATTGATGAGGGGAAAAAACAAACTGTACAAATAATACATATGACATCAATATAAATGGTTTATTTTATATTACTCAGTACAGTAATGAGATCTGTGTGTAAAATATTTACATTTGAGTAATTTAGCAGATAGTCATATCTAGAGCAACTTACAGCAAGTATATTCATCTTAAGATTGCTAGGTGAGACAACCACATATCAGTCAAATATACAGGATACCAACTTCCCATTACAGCTAAACAATGGATATATAGTGTTTTGTAACAAAACACATTTTAATACATCTTAAACATAAGGACTAAAAAGTCTGAGAACAGTAATATTTGACAAATACGTGAAGGTACCCTTAAGCAATCATTTCTGATTGAATTAAAAAACACTAATGTGAAAGATACATAGCGTTTTGGAATGCAATTTTTCACATGTTTTCCCTCTGTCAGTCAAGTTTCAGTTTGAAAAGATTTGATTGCTAATTGATTATATGCTATATGTCCATATAAGGACATCCTGGATGCTGATCATCAGAATTGTAGCTGTGACGTAGTGATCTCTATCTAGTGGGCTCTGTGAGGGTGTCAGCGTCTAGTGACAATATAAGAGGCCTGTGTTTGATGTTGCAAGTCAGTCACATTTGAACCTTCTTCACCCCGAGACAGTATCAAGCCTGCTATTACTACAACTACTACTACTGTAAAGCCATGAAGACTCTTGCTCTCCTCTTCTCCTTTGCATTTGTGCTGGTCTTCACTGCGCCCACTAAGACACCTGATGAGATTCATCTACTGCAGAGGATCATGAAAGAGGCTAACAAGACGCTCAAGGAAGGCCCGGAGGTAAGAAGATTGTATTATTGTACTTTTCATATTTCATTGTATGTGGTGTTATGAAATGTTGCACTGCTCTATCTGATTAGAAGGTCTCTTGTTAAAAATGAAAAGGCGTCATGAAGATATTTAACTATTGTGACGTTTGGTCATCATTTCAGGCCCTTTTGAACCATCTAGTGCCAGCGGAATTCAATCAAGATCGCTGCAAGTTACACGGGGTAAGTTGCATCTATATTCTTGATGAAAACATGATCGACTGTGTGCAGGTTTCCACAGACACAGATTAAGCCTAGTCCTAGAGAACTAAAACTATGTTCAATGGAGATTCACCATTGAAAGTGCTCCTTAGTCCAAGAATAGGCTTTAATCTGTGTCCGTGAAATTGTCCCCTCATGTCCATCAGTGATAACTACTGTTAATTGATCGGTTAACTTACTCATGTCAACACTTGACGCAATCAGACACTTGTTAATGCTGACCACAAAGTTGACAAATGTATTTTAGAATTTTCTACAGGCTATTTTAGCCATTACAGTAACAGATTCATCATACAATAATCAATAATTATAATCTCAAATTCCAGCCTAAAGATTTCTGCATAGCGGAGACGATTCTGTCTAACATAAAAAAAACGCAGTACGGGACTTCAGACAACAACATAGAGACAATCAGCAGAGTGCTGGAGCAGTACAATAAGGTAAGGACTCATTCAGATTAATTAACTTGGTTGAGGGTGTACTCTACTATGGGTCGCACATCTAAAGTGGTATGATGACACAAACAGACTGGTACCCAGGCTAGGCGTATTCAGTGAAACATCCAAATTGTCGCAGATAGAAATGAACGAATAGAGATGTCTGTTCAACACTTCGTATTTATATGTTGTAACGTTGTTCCCACTTGAACAGAGCCCTGCTCTTGTCAATCAAACAGTAACAACTACTCTGACTTTTGGTCATAACAATTATGTGTAAAGAAATAAAAAATTAAATAAAAAGTAACTCAAAATGTATATGGCGGTGTTCCAGACATGGATGAAGCCTTTAGTCCTGGACTAAAAAGCACTTTCTTTAATGGAAATGCTCTTAATCTGGGTACATGAAACTGTCTTTGTCCTTGTCCAGAAAAACACCCCCATAATGCATTACTATTTGATTCATCCACAAAATAGTGTTTCTTAACACAGGATGTATTGAACAACATGCACCATGAGCCTTGTGGAAGTAGTTAGGGTTCTAAGGTAGTCTTCTGGGTTCTTTAGTCTATGGTTCTAAGTGGAATGTTCCGTTTTCTCCCCAGCTTCACCCTTCCAACTGCTCTATGAAGAAGAATGGAGACGAGGAACAGCTCCGCGCTCTCCTGATGAACCTCTACAACTGTGCCCAAGCCATCTATTCCCGTCCCCACTCTGTCACTCATCACAAAACGACCCCAACACTTTGAGGGGACTGAGGGGAACTCTGTCGACCGTGCATAGTCCAATAACACAAATTATTATTTATTGAATTGTATTTAAATGTACTATGACATTTATTTTTGTACTATTTATGAATAAATTAACTCATTGGTAAAAACTTAATTTTTTAAATAAATGTGGTTTATTGTTTAAGTGTTGATACTACTACAACAAAGATTTTCTAGATTTGACCTATTCCTGACTCTAGCCTCAAACTACATTTTATAATGTGGAATCACTGAAATGTCTGGCAGTCTCCACTCTAAAGCACTGGTAAAACACAATCATTAACATTATACTGTATCGTGTGTGGAACAAGTCAACTTCGTGGCAGTGCCATGGCGTTATAGCATCAACCAATCATTATTTTATAAAGCCCTTTTTACATCAGCAGTTGTCAAAGCGCTCTACAGATACCCAACCTAAAACCCCAGAGAACAAGCAATGCAGAAGCACAGTGACTAGGAAAAACTCCCTAGAAGGCAGGAAGAAACTTAGCATGATTCCAATCTTAAAACATGCTACACACGGCAACCAGACAAATCACACGGCAACCAGACAAATCACACGGCAACCAGACAAATCAAATCAAGAGACTGAAATAAACAAAAAGAGGGATGTTGAAAAAGGAACAAGAAAGAGCAGATTAAACATGTCCAATAATTTAATAAATTATTAAGAGATACAGGGGGGCTCAGTAGATGTAAACATTTGACATACAAGTATAATACAAAATAAAGACACTTTGCTTCCACTACAATGCACCATAAACGATGACATGAGAAGGAAGAAATAAAAGCATAATAAGTGAGTTAAGTGTTTAATGGGTGAATGGTACTACTATATAGACGGGTTAGCTGACAACGTCATGAAAATGACACGCACGTAGATAAGGCAGAAGTTCGTGTGGCGTTGTGATTCTGAACGGTCAGACCGCTAGCAACAATGACAAGAAGCTGCCATGTGGGGAATCGTATGAGGCTGGTTTCAGCTGGCTGCATCTTCCTATTAATAACATGCTGTTGAGACTGATGCCACGTCTTGGCTGACATTTGCTATCTAACCAACAACAAGCGCTCATTGTGCAAATCTATTTATGTTTTCAAAGAACATTTGGAGACTAAATATAGTTTGCCCTATAGTTGCTGACACGTCGGTATTGTTGCTAAACAACCAGCCCGTCTATAGAAGCGGTATGTCATGCACCTCCTACCATTCAGACATAAAGGAGGAAACTAAGTTTAAAGTACATTTTAGACTTCCATTGGTGTGATCCTTGAAATAAGGGGAATTATGACCTGTGGTATAGATATTAATTATTTATAGAACTGTTTTTGATTTTGACTATGTTGAAGGGTATCAGATGTATCCTAATGATGTCCTGCCATTAGAAGTGGTGGCATCTTCATCTCATATGACAGAAGACTGTTGTTGTCATCGTTGTCTTGGCAGATGACGACGTGGTCACATGGCTTGTGCTCAGCATCGACTCATCTCTTTATGTCCCGAATGGCACCCTATTCCCCTTTAAGTGCACTACTTTTGACCAGAGCCCCATGGGACACCGTATGAGCCGTAGTCAAAAGTAAGTGCCCTAAAAAAGGGAAATAGAGTGCCATTTGGGATGAAATCAAGTGTGTTGCCACCTGAACTGTGCTCAATGGCTACATTAAGACTCAACGTTAAGCCGATTATCCCTCAACACGTCTCCGTTTATTACAACACAAGGTACCTTCGACTTGGCCATTAACCCCCAGTTTAAAGGGAAAGGCCCAAATCCTACAGTACAGTGGCGGCTCCCTCCTGGAGACCAATAAACCAACGTCTGACCTCCATTCACATGTAGAACCTTACTATACAGTGTATTAAGATAACATACGTTGAAATGACGACGTTCAACAATAAAGACCTTCAGGCTGGACTCTTGACTGACTGCTGTTGTTGTTGACTCTAAGGTATAGTAGTGGAGATGAATTGCAGTACATGGGGCTCCAGCCCTGATTGGCTCTCTTCCTGTCTCTCTCACTGCAGCAGGGATTCCATCACAGCCTCGGGCTTCGATGATCTTTTCCTGTCAGGAAATAAGAGGACAGCATTAACAAATTGCACCCTTTTCCCTATATAGTGCACTACTTTTGACCTGGGCCCATAGAGAATAGGGTGACACTGGGGACACAGATGAGATGATCATGGGGATAATATTCACTGAGTATACGAAACATTAACAACACCTGCTGTTTACATGACAGACTGACCAGGGGCATCCAGCTGAAAGCTATGATCCTTATTGATGTCACTTGTTAAATCCACTTCAATCAGAGTAGATGAAGGGGAGGAGACAGGTTAAAGCTATGATCCTTATTGATGTCACTTGTTAAATCCACTTCAATCCGTGTAGATGAAGGGGAGGAGACGGGTTAAAGCTATGATCACTTATTGATGTCACTTGTTAAATCCACTTCAATCAGAGTAGATGAAGGGGGAGGAGCTATGACTTATTGATGGTTAAAGCTATGATCACTTATTGTCATGTTAAATCCACTTCAATCAGAGTAGATGAAGGGGAGGAACAGGTTAAAGCTATGATCACTTATTGATGTCACTTGTTAAATCCACTTCAATCAATCAGCTATGATCACTTATTGATGTCACTTGTTAAATCCACTTCAATCAGAGTAGATGAAGGGGAGGAGACAGGTTAAAGCTATGATCACTTATTGATGTCACTTGTTAAATCCACTTCAATCAGATGTAGATGAAGGGGAGGAGACGGGTTAAAGCTATGATCACTTATTGATGTCACTTGTTAAATCCACTTCAATCAGAGTAGATGAAGGGGAGGAGACAGGTTAAAGCTATGATCACTTATTGATGTCACTTGTTAAATCCACTTCAATCAGAGTAGATGAAGGGGAGGAGACAGGTTAAAGCTATGATCACTTATTGATGTCACTTGTTAAATCCACTTCAATCAGAGTAGATGAAGGGGAGGAGACAGGTTAAAGCTATGATCACTTATTGATGTCACTTGTTAAATCCACTTCAATCAGAGTAGATAAAGGGGAGGAGACAGGTTAAAGCTCAACATGAGGAATGTGTGTCTAAACGCTGGTTTATACACTCAGTGTATATATTTCTAGAGTTCTAGGGAAGTGACATTAAGGTTGACCAGAAAGCAGCAAATATCTGATAATAACAACGTGTAGTATTTCTCAGAAGTGCAGAACGCTGTGATAACATTTTACCCTGGGACGTAACACCTGACAAAGTGATACATTATAGTAAACCATTACTTCAGATAGACTTTATAGTATTCTCTATAATCTGACATTTATTCAGAAATGATATATTACTATTGTTGTTATTTTAATCATGTACCGACAGCAGCTGGGAGACAAGCGGTGGTGGTGGTTTACCTTCGTCCAGTCTTGGACCTACTACTCTTGGAGGTCCTGGGCCTCTCCAGCTTCATCAGTGACTGTCTCATACTCTCCTCTGTGTAGGCCAAGTACACATGAGACAGGTCCACCTCAAACGGCTGGGGGGGAGAGGAAGAGAGGAAGGAAGGAAGGAGAGGGATAGGTGGAGGAGAGGGACAGAGGAAGGAGAGGGCAGGTGGTGGAGAGGGATAGAGGAAGGAGAGGGACAGGTGGAGGAGAGGGACAGAGGAGGGGGAGAGAGGAAGGAGAGGGATAGAGGAAGGAGAGGGATAGAGGAAGGAGAGGGACAGGTGGAGGAGAGGGACAGAGGAGGGGGATAGAGGAAGGAGAGGGATAGAGGAAGGAGAGGGACAGGTGGAGGAGAGGGACAGAGGGAGGAGAGGGACAGGCGGAGGAGAGGGATAGAGGAAGGAGAGGGATAGAGGAAGGCGAGGGATAGAGGAAGGAGAGGGACAGGCGGAGGAGAGGGATAGAGGAAGGAGAGGGATAGAGGAAGGAGAGGGATAGAGGAAGGAGAGGGATAGAGGAAGGAGAGGGACAGGCGGAGGAGAGGGATAGAGGAAGGAGAGGGACAGGGGAGGAGAGGGATAGAGGAAGGAGAGGGATAGAGGAAGGAGAGGGACAGGCGGAGGAGAGGGATAGACAGAGGAGAGGGATAGAGGAAGGAGAGGGATAGAGGAAGGAGAGGGACAGGCGGAGGAGAGGGATAGAGGAAGAAGAGGGACAGGCGGAGGAGAGGGATAGAGGAAGGAGAGGGACAGGTGGAGGAGAGGGATAGAGGAAGGAGAGGGACAGGCGGAGGAGAGGGATAGAGGAAGGAGAGGGACAGGCGGAGGAGAGGGATAGAGGAAGGAGAGGGACAGGCGGAGGAGAGGGATAGAGGAAGGAGAGGGACAGGCGGAGGAGAGGGATAGAGGAAGGAGAGGGACAGGCGGAGGAGAGGGATAGAGGAAGGAGAGGGACAGGCGGAGGAGAGGGACAGGCGGAGGAGAGGGATAGAAGGAGGAGAGGGATAGAGGAAGGAGAGGGATAGAGGAAGGAGAGGGATAGAGGAAGGAGAGGGATAGAAGGAGGAGAGGGATAGAGGGAGGAGAGGGATAGAGGAAGGAGAGGGATAGAGGAAGGAGAGGGATAGAAGGAGGAGAGGGATAGAGGGAGGAGAGGGACAGGCGGAGGAGAGGGATAGAGGAAGGAGAGGGATAGAAGGAGGAGAGGGATAGAGGAAGGAGAGGGACAGAAGGAGGAGAGGGATAGAGGGAGGAGAGGGACAGGCGGAGGAGAGGGATAGAGGAAGGAGAGGGACAGAGGGAGGAGAGGGATAGAGGAAGGAGAGGGATAGAGGAAGGAGAGGGACAGGCGGAGGAGAGGGATAGAGGAAGGAGAGGGATAGGTGGAGGAGAAAGAGAATGTGAGGGTAGAATAATATTATCCAGATCCACCATGCTGTGTTTGTCTTGTATTGTAGGCGTGAACTAAGAACTCACATCTTTGTCTTTCTTGTCCGGCACGGGGGTCTGTTTTCTCATGTTGTTACCAGTGTAAGCTACACATTTCTGAGGACCAACAAGTAACCATGGAAACAATGTCATAAGCATGAAGCAATCACACCAACGTTGCTCTGTACAGTCTATGTTAATAAAGAAACTCCCCTTAGCCTAACTATTCTCAGGTTAAATATTTCACTGTGGCTGATTGCAGAACTCACCAGCTGCCATTCCCCAATGTCCTCATTCCAGTGTACGTAATTCTCAATCATCTCCTGCACCAGACAGGAAGAAGCAGGAAACATATTAGCATCAGTGCTAACTAAATACTCGCTCACACAAGTATAAATGGACGGATGGACACACGCGTTCTCAAACACACACCTACACACCCACCTGGTATTCCTGTGGGATGAAGTTGTCTATGATGAGCATCTGCAGTCGTAGCTCTCTGCTGAGGTGGCGGATATTCTCCAGCAGGCCCTCGATCTCCCGGTGATGTTCCTGCTGCAGGTCGGCCATCTGACAACACAACAACAACCTCTCAACAACCACACAACAACCACTGAACCAATGTTATGTTAACGTTCTGCTGCAGGTCGGCCATCTGACAACACAACAACAACCTCTCAACAACCACACAACAACCACTGAACCAATGTTATGTTAACGTTCTGCTGCAGGTCGGCCATCTGACAACACAACAACAATATCTGAATGAACCCAGAACCAATGCTGTGTTAATGAAGTCATGAATCAATGCTGTGTTAATGAAGTCATGAATCAATGCTGTGTTAATGAAGTCATGAATCAATGCTGTGTTAATGAAGTCATGAATCAATGCTGTGTTAATGAAGTCATGAATCAACGCGGTGTGTTAATGTTCTGCTCTTGCTGCAGGTCATCAACAACACAATAAGTCCCCAAGACCTGTGTTTGAACCCACTTGGGATGCATGCTATTCACTATATAGTGCACTAGTTTTCACCAGAGCCCTGTGGGACTTGGACATTCTTACCTCTGACTTGGCAGCCATCAGCATGGTCCAGACTTTCTTCAGCTTCTTGGTCTTCCCCTGAGCCTCCTCCTGCAGACTGGTGTACTTCTCCTCAATGTCCAGACGCTCCGCCTGCAAAAAAGACAGGGAGTTTGGTATTTCATTTATTTCATCATTAACGGAAAACCTCAACACTTTTGAACCTCATTAATTATCTCATTAATAGATCCTGGTATGGTACTGGAGATAATGAATCTGATGTTAAAAAGTTGTAAAGTGTCCCTTTAACACAGTAGACTGCTCCAGACGGGGACAACAGTAGACTGCTCCAGACGGGGTCAACAGTAGACTGCTCCAGACGGGGTCAACAGTAGACTGCTCCAGACGGGGTCAACAGCAGACTGCTCCAGACGGGGTCAACAGCAGACTGCTCCAGACGGGGTCAACAGCAGACTGCTCCAGACGGGGACAACAGCAGACTGCTCCAGACGGGGACAACAGCAGACTGCTCCAGACGGGGACAACAGTAGACTACTCCAGACGGGGACAACAGTAGACTACTCCAGACGGGGACAACAGTAGACTACTCCAGACGGGGTCAATAGTACATGCAGGAAAACAATAATGCCTGAAGGCTTTCCCGCCCTTTGTGGGTTTTCTCTGGCAACAAGATTGAGTCAACAATGGCTGTCTCAAATGATACCCTATATAGGGCACACCTTCTGACCACTCGCTCATTTCAGCAGAACATTCAACAGATTTCCTCATGGAATCAAAGAGTAAATTGACGAGTGTTCGTGAAGAAGGAAACTGATGATGTCATAAAATAAACGTCTGATGTCATAAACTCTATATCAGGCAATACGCTTCAGGGATTAAATCAAGACTACTGATCCTTCAGTATTGGTCTGTTATTGTCAGTTTGCAACATGTATTATGTTGACAGTTTACATTGTCATTTTCAGACTGAGAAAAGCAAAGCAGGCAGCTCATCTGAACTAGCAAGGTGCTGACTGGTGTGACTTTAAAGCAGAGGTGTTCAAACTTCTTCAACACGGACCCCATTTTTTCCCACCAGAAATTCTGGTGACCCCCACCTCACCCAAAAGTCTGAGGACAACATTCAAATAGGTAAATGGTTTTCACATCAACAAATAATGTTAAAATCATTCAATTAAGAGAACCAATGTATACATTTACAATATTTATAATTATCTTGCACAAAAACATTTGTATATTGTCCCATAAAAGAATGTTTGGCCCTCTGTCCAGTCTCTCTCAGCCTATTGCAGACAGTCGGAGCACTGATGGAGGGATTGTGTGTTCCTGGTGTAACTCAGGCAGTTGTTGTTGCCATCCTGTACTTGTACCGCAGGTGTGATGTTCGGATGTACCGATCCTGTGCAGGTGTTGTTTACATGGTCTGCCACTGCAAGGACAATCAGCTGTCCGTCCTGTCTCCCTGTAGCGCTGTCGTAGGCGTCTCACAGTCCTCATGCCTCCTTGCAGCATGTAAAGGCACGTTCACGAAGAGGAGCAGGGACCCTGGGCATCTTTCTTTTGGTGTTTTTCAGAGTCAGTAGAAAGGCCTCTTTAGTGTCCTAAGTTTTCATAACTGTGACCTTAATTGAATACCGTCTAAGCTGTTAGTGTCTTAAAGCCCGTTCCACAGGTGCATGTTCATTAATCTTTTTTTTCTGAGTTTACATTAAATGACTCATTTCGGTACCCAATATGCTGGGAATGACGATGATGCCATATCCTTTTCCTGTCAGTGCCCTCATACCAAAATATAACATCTCCACTTATCACTGATCAACATCCCCTCTCCACTCAGACAGACAGAGGAAGTTAGGTGGTAAGCATTTTGAAGCAGAAATGACTGGCATGCTGTCAGAGTTAACCACTGAGGCATATATGCATTACAGCTCTTCGGTTGGCTGAACTAAGACTCAGCCTGGTTACCACCCCCCTTTCAATGTAGATGCTCTATTTCAATGTGTGCTATAACTCCTCTTCCTCCAGTTCTCTGCCACGCTGCTTTGAGTTGATAGTCCTACATCCATATTGAGATGTACAGTGTTTTCAGAAAGTATTCACACCCCTTGACTTGTTGTTGTTGTGTTACAGCCTGAATTTCAAAAGACATCATTCCACTTTGACATTATTGGGTTTTGTGTGTAGACCAGTGACACAAAATGTGAAAGTCATCCATTTTTAAATTCAGGCGGTAACACAACAACATGTGGAATAAGCCAAGCGGCTGGGAACACTTTCTGAAAGTAATAGATTGTGATACAGTGTGTAAGATGGTATACCTCCTTCTCCTCTAGCTCCCTGCGGAGCTGCTCAGCCCTCCTGCGTCTCTCCTCTAGCTCATTGTTAGACTCCTGCAGTAGTTTCTCCTGCTCCTCAGCCTTGGCCAGGAGGTCCACCCCTCCTACTATCACCTTCTTCTCCAGGGCTGACAGCTTCTCCAGCAGCAGGTGATGCTCCTGCCTGGGGGAAGGAGGTTAGAGGTCAGTAGATCAGAAAATATCTTCAGTAGGCTAGGTGGAGTTTCTGGAATATTTCTTAAACCCTTCCAGGATGTCTCAAATCTACAAGAGGGCATCCGAAAGTATCTAGGAGTAGGGGGGCAAGCATATTTTAAAGCAGTAGATTATTCTTCAACCATGATTTCTGGAAAACTTGGGAATTTAGGGAATGTTTGTAACCCCAGACTCACTGCGCTTTGAGGAGATCCTTCTCTCTCTTCTCCAGTTCTGCCCTGGCCTTGTTCCTCTCCTCCTCCTCCATGTCCAGCTTGGCTTCTAGCTCCTTCCTCTCCTCCTCGATCTTCGCCTGCATCTCCACCATCTTGTCAGGAGAAACCTTCTTCTTCTTCCCTTTAATAATAATAATAATAATAATAATAATAATAATAATAATAGTGATGATCATTTATTTGACTTATAGAGCCATTCCTGAAGTCCACAGCCATCATGGACGTTTCAGACGTACATGTTGTATTGTTCAGATCCTCCCTACCACCTCAACCCACCCACTAAGGCGAGGGGGAAGTTTTCCCCTAGGTACAGAATGCAGACGTAGGATCAGCTTCCCATCGCCCAATCCCTAACCTTCACCGTTAGAACATGCAAAACTGATCTAAGATCTGCATCTAGGGGAACATCAACCCAGTCTGATTCGTAGGTTTGCTTAAACAGCACCAGTCTGGTCCCAGATCTGTTTGTGTCATCTTGCCAACTCCTATGGTCATTGTCACACCTTGCACAAACAGATCTGGGACCAGGCTAAGACAGCACATCATATTACAATGGTCAATTAGTCAAATATTAGATGTGACACACATATAGTCTCTCTCTCTCCAAGGTGTTAGATAGTAGCTACAGTCTTCTACAGAGCAGTAAAAACTACATCGGCTGTATGATTCAGCTCCTTGATGTACAGACTGCTGTCTCTTCTTTCTGCAGATACTATCCATTAGATTACGAGCAGGAAGTTAAAAGGTGCTTTTAAAGATATCTGGGCGTGTCTCAAATGGGACCCTAAATCCCTAAATAGTGCACTATGCCCTATGGGCCCTGGTAAAAAAAAGTAGTGCTCTACATAGGGAATAGGGTGCCATTTGGGAACAGCTTCTAGACAGAGTGCAGGCCTCAGGCCTATTCACAAGGCACTCTCTCTCAGAGATATAGACATGGAGACAGTAAGTGATGTAGAAGACCATGACAAAGTGGCAGTACAGTAATATAGAGAGAGAACCTTAAATCATACTGACTGACTGACTGACTGACTGAACCATAGATTTAATTCTGTTGCCGTTTTTTGTTAGCGTTAAAGCTAGTTAGTCAAGTCAATTAAATTCTAGCAATTCGATAATTAAATTAAATTCTATAGTTCACTGAAATAAATTGCAAATATAACCTGGTCCCAGATCTGTCTGACAACCAGGGTAAAGAAGTTGCCTGTGCACATACAGATCTAGAACCAGACTAGAGACATTGGATGTGTCCTAAACAGCACCCAATTACCTATTTTGTGTCCTACTTTTGACCAGAGTCCTCTATGTAGGGAATAAGGTGTAGTGTGGAACAGTCTTCTAGACTCCTCAGAGAGGAGGCACAGACAAACAGACAGACCAAGAGAGAAATAGGAAACAGAGAAACAGAAAGACAGACAAACAGACCAAGTGAGAAATAGGACACAGGACACAGAGAAACAGAAAGACAGACAGACAAACAGACCAAGTGAGAAATAGGACACAGAGAAACAGAAAGACAGACAGACAGACAGACAAACAGACCAAGATAGAAATAGGACACAGAGAAAAACAGATAAAAAGAGAGTATGAGAAACAGTTGAAGTCGGAAGTTTACATACACTTAGGATGGAGTCATTAAAACTAGTTTTTCAACCACTCCACACATTTCTTGTTAACAAACTAAAGTTTTGGGAAGTCGGTTAGGACATCTACTTTGTGCATGACACAAGTCATTTTTCCAACAATTGTTTGTTTACAGGCTTATAATTCACAATTCCAGTGGGTGGTCAGAAGTTACCATAGACTAAGTTTACTGTGCCTTTAAATAGCATGGAAAATTCATTCCAGAAAATGATGGTCATGGTTTCAGAAGCTTCTGATAAGCTAATTGACATCATTTGAGTCAATTGGAGGTGTACCTGTGGATGTATAAAGCCTACATTTAAACTCAGTGCCTCTTTGCTTGACATCATGGGAAAATCTAAAGAAATTAGCCAAGACCTCAGGAAAAAAAATTTGTAGACCTCCACAAGGTTCATCCTTGGAAGCAATATCCAAACGCCTGAAGGTACCACGTCCATCTGTACGAACAATAGTGGGTAAGTATAAACCCCATGGGACCACACAGCCGTCATACAGCTCAGGAAGTGTTCTGTCCCCTAGAGATGAACGTACTTCGGTGTGAAAAGTGCAAATCAATCCCAGAACAACAGCGAAGGACCTTGTGAAGATGCTGGAAGAAACAGATACAAAAGTATCTACATCCACAGTAAAAACGAGTCCTATATCGACATCACCTGAAAGGCCACTTAGCAAGGAAGAAGCCACTGCTCCAAAACCGCTATCAAAAAGCCAGACTACAGTTTGCAACTGCACATGGGGACAAAGATCATACTTTTTGGAGAAATGTCCTCTGGTCTGATGAAACAAAAATAGAACTGTTTGGCCATAATGACCATGTTTGTGTTTGGAGGAAAAAAGGGGAGGCTTGCAAGCCGAAGAACACCATTCCAACCGTGAAGCACGGTGGTGGCAGCATCATGTCGTGGGGGTGCTTTGCTGCAGGAGGGACTGGTGCACTTTACAAAATAGATGGCATCATGACGCAGGAAAATGATGTGGATATATTGAAGCAACATCTGAAGACATCAGTCAGGAAGTTAAAACTTGGTCGCAGATGGGTCTTCCAAATGGACAATGACCCCAAGCATACTTCCAAAGTTGTGGCAAAATGGCTTAAGTACAACAAAGGTATTGGAGTGGCCATCACGAAGCCCTGACCTCAATCCAATAGAACATTTGCGGGCAGATGTTACACCAGCTCTGTCAGGAGGAATGGGCCAAAATTCATCCTACTTATTGTGGGAAGCTTGTGGAAGGCTACCCGAAACGTTTGACCCAAGTTAAACAATTTAAAGGCAATGCTACTAATTGAGTGCATGTAAACTTCTGAACCACTGGGAATGTGATGAAAGAAATAAAAGCTGAAATAAATAATTCTCTCGACTATTATTCTGACATTTCACATTCTTAAAATAAAATGGTGATCCTAACTGACCTAAGACAGTGAATTTTTTACTAGGATTAAATGTCAGGAATTGTGAAAAACTGAGTTTAAATGTATTTGGCTAAGGTGTATGTAAACTTCCGACTTCAACTGTTTATATAAGACCGGTAGGGCAGGCAGGGCAGGCAGGCAGGCAGGTAGGTAGGTAGGGGAGGTTAACATTAGGAGGGTCCTGAGAGAACTCCAGTCAATACTTTGAGGAGTTAGCCACAGCACCCACAGATCAGGGACAGTTTGTAGGTCTTGGTCTATCAGGCTCCTCAGAGTTGGGAGTGCTGATCTAGGATCAGGCCCCCTTGTCCATAAAATCATTATGATATAGGCCTAAAAGGCAAAACAGACCCTAGATCAGCACTCTCAACTCAGAGATGCTTTGTGAATACAGTCCCTGGACCATATTAACTAGCAGTTGGTGGTAGGGTTGGTAGTGCAGACAGCAAGCTGCTCCCACTCACTAGTCTGAGCCTTGGGTTTCTCCTCAGTGGTCTGTGCCTCTATAGAGGAGTCTGAGCTACTGATGCTGCTGCCACTGCCTGCAACACAGAGTAGAGTAGACACTCAACAGGGACACGTCAAACACAGAGAGAGATGGAGAGAGGAGGGGTGATGGAAGGATGGGGAGAGGGAGGAAGAGAGAAGATAAGGAGAGAGAAAGAGAGGCTCCAAGGACACGCCGACCACAGAGAGAGAGTGAGAGATGGAGAGTGAGCGAGATGGGGGCAAATGGGGACATTGAGAAAGCACAATAAACCTGGAGAGCAACCAGCCTACAAGCCAATCCTATACAGTTGATATAACCAGCTACATTAAGCAGTGCATGGAGAACGGACACACTAGGGCTGGGCGATATATAAAATTAATTTAAATGTATGTTTTAGTGCGATGTTCCAAATGCCTGTATTGCAAGAATCGAGGTAAAATGTTTGATAAAATCCATTACAGTCAAATGTAGAAACTGGGTCCACAACTACCCTGCTATCTAGATGTGTGAAGGTTGATGTATAAACATGATCCATCATGTATGACCTTCCTGGGAGTGTGTCAAATTAAAATGTTGTATTACCATATCATTTTTGTATGTTCTCTATAGTTATGTACTTTAAAATGTATCAATTGACCAATTCGGCACATTTGGGTAGACTTGATAGAAAATATTGTGCAGTATTGCAATGTTTCACTGGATCAATCGGAAACTTTGCACACACTGCTGTCATCTAGTGGCCAAAATCTAAATTGTGCCTAGAGTCCTACATCATATTATGGCCTTTCTCTTGGATTTCAAAGCTGATGGAACCAACAAAAATATACAGAAAAAGTATGTTTTTTTTGTTTGTATTATCTTTTACCAGATATAATGTGTTATATTCTCCTACATTAATTTAAAATTTCCACAAACTTTAAAGTGTTTCCTTTCAAATGGTACCAAGAATATGTATATCCTTGCTTCAGGTCCTGAGCTACAGGCAGTTAGATTTGGGTATGTCATTTTAGGCAAATTCTTAGGCAAATACACTCAGGAAACTGTTGAATGTGAAAAACACAGCAGTGTTGCAGTTCTCAAACCGGTGCGCCTGGCACCTAATATCAAACCCCATTGTCTTGCCTATTCACCCTCTGAATGGCACACATACACCATCCATGTCTCAATTGTCTGAAGGCATAAAAACATTTCTTTAACCCGTCTCCTCTCCTTCATCGAAGTGGATTTAACAAGTGACATCAATAAGGATCATAGCTTTCACCTGGATTCACCTGGTCAGTCTGTCATGGAAAGAACATGTGTCCTCAGTGTATCTGGTGAAAGAAATATGATTTTTTTGGCCATATCGCCCAGCCCTAACACACACACACACACACTAATGTAATGTACAGTGCAGCACCATAGTATCCAACATCTAATTTAAAGCGAACAGCACAAAGGTTATACACAGAGCCCAGTGTTTCCTGATCAGGTCACATGACCAAGAAAAACTGTCAAGACACCAGTGTATTAAAGCCTATCAGGAGGTCCCAATAAATATACAAATAATTTGAGAATGGCGTGTGAATGATCATTCTGACTTGAACAGTGCCTTCAGAAAGTATTTAAACTGCTCAACTTTTTCACATTTTGTTGTTGTTACAGCCTGAATTAGTAAGTGGTCTAAATTGAGATTATTTTTTGTGTCACTGACGAACATACAATGCCCCATAATGTCAAAGTGGAATTATAATTAAAGTGAAAAGGAAATGCTGAAATGTCGTGTGTCATAGTATTCAACCCATTTGTTATGATAAGCCTAAATAAGTTCAGTAGTAAATATTTGCTTAACAAGTCACATAATAAGTTATATGGACTCACTCTGGTTGTAATAATATCGTTTAACATGATGTTTTAATGGCGACCAGATCTCTGTACCCCACACATACAATTATCTGGAAGGTTCCTCAGTCCAGCAGTGAATTTCAAATACAGATTGAACCACAAAGACCAGGGAGGTTTTC
Source organism: Oncorhynchus keta (assembly GCF_023373465.1). NCBI lineage: Eukaryota > Metazoa > Chordata > Actinopteri > Salmoniformes > Salmonidae > Oncorhynchus > Oncorhynchus keta. The sequence continues at coordinate 77,319,401 of NC_068424.1, forward strand.
CAATGCCTCGCAAAGAAAGAAGGGCACCTATTGGTAGATGGGTAAAAATAAAGAAGCAGACATTGACTATCCCTTTGAACATGGTGAAGTTATTAATTACAATGTGGATGGTGTATCAATACACCCAGTCATTACAAAGATACAAGCGTCCTTCCTAACTCAGTTGCCGGAGAGGAAGGAAACCTAGGTCTTCCTAGGTTTTGGCCTTTCTAGGGAGTTTTTCCTAGCCACCGTGCTTTTACACCTGCATTGTTTGCTGTTTGGGGTTTTAGGCTGGGTTTCTGTACAGCACTTTGAGATATCAGCTGATGTACGAAGGGCTATATAAATAAATTTGATTTGATTTGATTTGAAACCGCTCAGGGATTTCACCATGAGGCCAATGGTGACTTTAAAACAGTTAGTTTAATGGCTGTGATAGGAGAAAACTGAGGATGGATCAACAACATTGTAGATACTCCATAATATTAACCTCTTTGACAGAGTAAAAAGGTAGCATGTACAGAATAAAAAAATATTCCAAAACATGCATCATGTTTGCAACAAGAGAGTAAAATAATACTGCAAAACATTTGGTAAAGCAATTCACTTTTTGTCCTAAATACAAAGTGTTTTGTTTGGGGCAAATCCAATACAACACATTACTGAGTACCAATCTCCATATTTTCAGGCATAGTGCTGGCTGCATCATGTTATGGGTATGCTTGTTATCATTAAGAACTGGGGAGTTTTTCAGGATAATAAATCAACGGAATAGAGTTAAGCACAGGCAAAATCATAGATGAAAACCTGGTTGTCTGCTTTCCACCAGACACTGGGAGATGAATTCACCTTCCAGCAGGACAATAACCTAAAACACAAGGCCAAATCTACACTGGAGTTGCTTTCCAAGAAGACAGTGGCCAAGTAACAGTTTTGACTTAAATCTGCTTGAAAATCGATGGCAAGACTTGAAAATGGTTGTCTAGCAATGATCGACTTCAAAATTGACAGGTGTGGAAAGCTCTTAGAGGCTTAACCAGAAAAACTCACAGCTGTAATCACTGTCAAAAGGTCTAATATGTATTGACTCAGGGGTGTGAATATTTACGTAAATGAGATATTTCTGTATTTAATTTTCTATAAATTTGCAAGAAATTCTAAAAAACATGTTTTCACTGTCATTATGGGGTAGTGTGTGTAGATGGGCGAGAGAAAAACATACACTTAATTCATTTTGAATTCAGGCTGTAACAACAACAAAATGTGGAATAAGTCAAGGGGTATGAATACCTTCTGAAGACGCCGTAGACGTGTACAGTTTCACATTTTCTTATCTTTTCCACCTTTTGCCTAATCTAAAAAGCCTTGGGGAACTTCCTAGCTCAGACTACCGAAACCAGTTTAGAGTTTATTAAGCCAGAGTACACACAGAGGCCATGGCTCTCTCTCTCTCTCTACATGGCTTCTGGGTACTTTCAGAGCGATTTCCTTCACATGGAGGATGCTGACTCATTTTAGTCATCAGGAAATAAGCCCACACTAATAATCATGTCTAACATCTGACTGACAACTCGTTCACATGAAGGCGGACAAACCTTTGATGATAGCGTCAACAATAAAAGGCTAAGATGATTGTGTGTGCAAGAATTCATGCATCAGTTTTTCCCCCCCGTTGTATTAGAGTGCATCTTCCTAATGCAGGGCTGGGAGCAGAGTTGCCATAAATAGACCCAACTCTTCTCTGAAACATATTTTCTTTGTATATTAAAGTTTTAAAAAGCATCAGGGGACATGGGGACTGGGGAGCAGTCCTCTGCTACATCTCAAATTGCATCCTATTCCCTATATTAGGGGACAACATTTTAGTACACGTCACAGAAGCCTAGTGACCTTCACAGAAGCCTAGTGACCTTCACAGAAGCCTAGTGACCTTCACAGAAGCCTAGTGACCTTCATAAGGAGCCAACAACGTCCTGTTGGGAGAGAGGAAGAAGGGGGCCCCTTTACCTCTCCGTTTCCTTCGTCCCTCTCCTCCTTCTCTTCCCTCGTCATCTCCTTCATCCATCTCTTCTGATCCACTGCCCTCCGACCCGGAGATCTCTTCCCCTGGAACAGCAGAACAGAAAACAATTTAGTTACAAACTCTCCTTAAACCCTTAGCGCAGGTTAACTCTCCTTAAACCCTTAGCGCAGGTTAACTCTCCTTAAACCCTTAGCGCAGGTTAACTCTCCTTAAACCCTTAGCGCAGGTTAACTCTCCTTAAACCCTTAGCGCAGGTTAACTCTCCTTAAACCATTAGCGCAGGTTAACTCTCCTTAAACCATTAGCGCAGGTTAACTCTCCTTAAACCCTCAGCGCAGGTTTACTAGAAATAGATTAAGACTAGTCTTGGACTAAAACGATTCTCCATGAAGCATACTTTTCAGTCTAAGACTAGGAAACGGGAAATCAGCCCAAAAAGTCTTTGGATCCAATCCTAACTAGAACACAGAAGTGTGTTTGTCATTTTACAACTCCTGTCCCAAATGAAGACAGCATCAATAGAGGACCACTAACTGACCTTCTTGGAGTTTCTTCTTAAGGTCTTCGATCTCCTTCTGGAACTGCCGTAGCAGGGCATCCTTGGGGTCTTCATTGATCCGGGCTTTGTTCTTGATGTTCTTGGCCCGGTTGGCGTAACGCAGCGTGCTGATGGTCTCGTCGTAGTTGTAGTCCGCTGGGCCGATGTTCGCACACTGACCGTGGAGAAGGTTTATGACAATACGATATTATGATTGAATAAAATCAGACCTTTTATGAAAGAACAGCAAGGAACGAGAGCTTGGTAGACTTAATCATAATAAATGAAATATTTGTATAAATGTATTTGTTAATAGTTTTCAAAATTGGGTGCCAGTTGGCATTTGTGTCACTTAATCTGATCTACCCCCACGTAATAAGACAGATAAATAACTAACAAAATACACAAAATGCAACAATTTCAACAAGTTAAAGTTCATAAGGAAATGAGTCAATTTAAATAAATGAGAACTTGATCTATGGATTTCACATGACTGGGCCTTGGGTGAGCCTGGGAGGACGTAGGGCCGGGCCAACCACTTGGTAGCCAGGCCCATCCACTGGGGAGCCAGGCCAATCAGAATGAGTTTTTCCCTCATAAAAGGGCTTTATTACAGACAGAAATACAGTTTCATCAGCTGTCCGGGTGGCTGGTCTCAGACGATCCCGCAGGTGAAGAAGCCAGATGGCGTGGATACAAGTGGTCTGCTGTCGTCAGGCCGGTTGGACGTACTGACAAATTTATCTAAAACTACATTGGAGGGGACTTATGGTAGTTAAATTAACATTAAATTCTCTGGCAACAGCTCTGGTGGACATTCCTGCAGTCAGCATGCCAATTGCACCCTCCCTCAAAACTTGAAAAATCTGTGGTGTTGAGTGACTAAATTGCACATTTTAGATTTGCCTTTTATTAACCCGAGCACAAGGTGCACATATGTAATGATCATGCTGTTTAATCAGCTTCTTGATATGCCACACCTGTCAGGTGGATGGATTATCTCGTCAAAGGAGAAATGCTCACTAACAGGGATGTAAACAAATGTATGCACAAAATCTGAGAGAAATCAGCTTTTTTGTGCATATGGAACATTTCTGGGATCAATATTTCAGCTCATGAAACCAACACTTTACATGTTGCGTTTACATGTTTGTACCCCTACATATGTAAATATAGTATTGGAACTGACCCTGTATATAACATGCTTACTTATTTACTGTTTTATTCTACTGTTACATTGTTAGTGATTACTGCAAATGTTGGGTTTTGAGTTTTACAAGAAAAGGCTTTGTTCTTGATGCACTTGAATGAGTCATTGGCACCAATTAGTGTGGTAGCAACACTGAACTAGAATGAGTAGAACGGGCCGCCACAACCACGTCAATGATGTAGAAGGGGAGTACTGGGGTGCGTCACCTGAGTGGGTTGATTCACTGACGTGGTCATCCTGTTTGGGTTGGCGCCTCCCCTTGGGTTGTGCCATGGCGGAGATCTTTGTGGGCTATACACAGCCTTGTCTCAGGATGGTAAGTTGGTGGTTGAAGATATCCCTCTAGTGGTGTGGGGGCTGTGCTTTGGCAAAGTGGGTGGGGTTATATCCTTCCTGTTTGGCCCTGTCCGGGGGTGTCCTCTGATGGTGCCACAGTGTCTCCTGACCCCTCCTGTTTCAGCCTCCAGTATTTATGCTGCAGTAGTTTATGTGTTGGGGGGCTAGGGTCAGTTTGTTATATCTGGAGTACTTCTCCTGTCCTATTCGGTGTCCTGTGTGAATTTAAGTGTGCTTTCTCTAATTCTCTCTTTTCTCTCTCTCGGAGGACCTGAGCCCTAGGACCATGCCCCAGGACTACCTGACATGATGACTCCTCGCTGTCCCCAGTCCACCTGGCCGTGCTGCTGCTCCAGTTTCAACTGTTCTGCCTTATTATTATTCGACCATGCTGGTCATTTATGAACATTTGAACATCTTGGCCATGTTCTGTTATAATCTCCACCCGGCACAGTCAGAAGAGGACTGGCCACCCCACATAGCCTGGTTCCTCTCTAGGTTTCTTCCTAGGTTTTGGCCTTTCTAGGGAGTTTGTCCTAGCCACCGTGCTTCTACACCTGCATTGCTTGCTGTTTGGGGTTTTAGGCTGGGTTTCTGTACAGCACTTTGAGATATCAGCTGATGTACGAAGGGCTATATAAATACATTTGATTTGATACTGGCAGCCATTTTGTGTGTACCCATAGCATTAAAGCAGCAGGAAATAAAAGCAGGAAGTTTTGTTAGTTACCATCATGGTCTTGGAGTTTCCCCCCAGTGAGTCCTGCAGCAGGCGGGTGAGTTTGGAGTTCCTGTAGGGGACGTGGGTGCTCTTCCCGTCCACCAGGGCTGAGATGACGTTACCCAGCGTGGACAGAGACAGGTTGATCTTAGTGGCCTCTTTCAGCCGCTGGCCAGTCGCTCCTGTCTTCCCCTGGCGCTCAGAACCCTGGGGGGGAGAGAGAAAGAGAGAGAACAGTGTGTGGGGGGGGGGGGTTAACTGATGATTATATATTTTCTGTCTGTTTGCCATGTGTGGGCCACATGCCTTAAAGCCACAGAAACATTTCCATTCCACAATAACATGTTGAATCTGAGAAGAACTCGCTCAACAGGGCTTACTGACTTCAGCTTGCAGCCTTTAAACATTGATAATTGGAAGAAAAAAAAAAAACATAAAAATCCTAAATAGGAATTAAAATTATAATTCCCATTGCAGAGACTAAGAAAACAGAGAAATGTATGACGGTAATCTATACAGATTTGGTTCTTAAATCTCAAAAAACAGATACCAAGTTACCAAAATGTGCTTACTCCTTCAAAGCATCAAGTTCACTCTCTGGGAGATTCAATCGGTTTGATATCTGTTGAGGTAAATTATATCTTTATTCTATTTCACAGTAAACGTTGATGTGACTTCCTTACCGCCAGATCCACTAAGTGGAGTTTTCCCATGCGTACGTGCTGGTCCCCATCCACACCCTTCTCGCTGCACTCGATGGTGATGGTGAAGATGGCATGAGAGCGAGAGCTGTGTTCATTCATGTTGGTGGAGCCAACCGAGCCTGGGTGGGATAAAGCATAACACATTCAGAAACAGAAAACTCAAGACTGTATTTTTCTTGGTTCACTTCATAATAACTTGGTTACACATCATAGTAACTTCCATGAGTGTGATAGTAACCTGTATTTAACCAGGACAATTTGTATTTATTTATTTCACCTTTATTTAACCAGGTATGCTAGTTGAGAACAATTTCTCATTTGCAACTGCGACCTGACCAAGATAAAGCAAAGCAGTTCGACACATACAACAACAGTTACACATGGAATAAACAAACCATACAGTCAATAAGACAGTAGAAAAAAAGAAAACAAAAAGTCTATACAGTGAGTGCAAATGAGGTGAGATAAGAGAGTTAAGGCAATAAATAGGCCATGGTGGTGAAGTAATTACTACTTGCACATTCATCTTCTGCACATCTACCATTCCAGTGTTTAATCGCTATATTGTGATACTGGGGTGCAAAGGAGCAAGATAAATAAATATATAAATACTGTATGGGGATGAGGTAGGTAGATAGCCCATCTATGTACAGGTGCAGTGATCTGTGAGCTGCTCTGACAGCTGGTGCTTAAAGCTAGTGAGGGAGATATGAGTCTCCAGCTTCAGTGATTTTTGCAGTTTGTTCCAGTCATGGGCAGCAGAGAACTGGAAGGAAAGACGGCCGAAGGAGGAATTGGCTTTGGGGGTGACCAGTGAGATATACCTGCTGGAGCACGTGCTGCTGTGATGACCAGTGAGCTGAGATAAGGCGGGGCTATACCTAGCAGAGACTTGTAGATAACCTGTAGCCAGTGGGTTTTGCGACGAGTATGAAGCGAGGGCCAACCAACGAGAGCGTACAGGTCGCAGTGGTGGGTGATGTATGGGGCTTTGGTGACAAAACGGATGGCACTGTGATAGACTGCATCCAATTTGTTGAGTAGAGTGTTGGATGGTCAGTTTTACAAGGGTATGTTTGGCAGCATGACTGAAGGATGCTTTGTTGCGATATAGGAAGCCAATTCTAGATTTCATTTTGGATTAAATGCTTAATGTGAGTCTGGAAGGAGAGTTTACAGTCTAAACAGACACCCAGGTATTTGTAGTTGTCCATGTATTCTAAATCAGAGGTGTCCAGAGTAGTGATGCTGGACGGGCGGGCAGTGATCGATTGAATAGCATGCATTTAGTTTTACTTGCATTTAAGAGCAGTTGGAGGCCATGGAAGGGGAGTTGTATGGCATTGAAGCTCGTCTGGAGGTTAGTTAACACAGTGTCCAAAGAAGGGCCAGAAGTATACAGAATGGTGTCGTCTGCGTAGAGGTGGATCAGAGAACCTTGAGCGTGGCTGAGGTGCACCCATGACCAGCTCTGAAACCAGATTGCATAGCGGAGAAGGTATGGTGGGATTCGAAATGGTTGGTAATCTGTTTGTTAACTTGGCTTTCTAAGACCTTAGAAAGACAGGGTAGGATAGATCTGTAGCAGTTTGGGTCTAGAGTGTCTCCCCCTTTGAAAAGGGGGATGACTGCGGCAGCTTTCCAATCTTTGAGAATCTCGAGACGATACGAAAGAGAGGTTGAACAGGCTAGTAATAGGGGTTGCAACATTTTGGCAGATAATTTTAGAAAAGAGGGTCCAGATTGCTGTGCCGGGGTAGGGGTAGCCAGGTGGAAAGCATGGCCAGCCGTAGAGAAATGCTTATTGAAATTCTCAATTATAGTGGATTTATCGGTGGTGACAGTGTTTCCTAGCCTCAGAACAGTGGGCAGCTGGGAGGAGGTGCTCTTATTCTCCATGGACTTTACAGTGTCCCAAATCTTTTTTGAGTTTGTACTACAGGATGCAAATTTCTGTTTGAAAAAGCTAGCCTTTGCTTTCATAACTCCCTGTGCATATTTGTTCCTAACTTCCCTGAAAAGTTGCATATCACGGGGGCTATTCAATGCTAATGCAGAACGCCACAGGATGTTTTTTGTGCTGGTCAAGGGCAGTCAGGTCTGGAGTGAACCAAGGACTATATATATTCCTGGTTGTACATTTTTTGAATGGAGCATGCTTGTTTAAGATTGTGAAGAAGGCACTTTTAAAGAATAACCAGGCATCCTCTACTGACGGGATGAGGTCACTGTCCTTCCAGAATACCCCGGCCAGGTCGATTAGAAAGGCCTGCTCGCAGAAGTGTTTTAGGGAGCGTTTGACAGTGATGATGGGTGGTCGTTTGATCGCAGACCCATTACGGATGCAGGCAATGATCGCAGAGATCTTGATTGAAAACAGCAGAAGTGTATTTGGAGGGCAAGTTAGTTAGGATGATATCTATGAGGGTGCCGTGTTTACTGATTTGGGGTTGATAATTTGTGTGAGATTGAGGGCATCAATATTAGATTGTAGGATGGCAGGGGTGTTAAGCATGTCCCAGTTTAGGTCACCTAGTAGCACGAGCTCTGAAGAAAGATGGGGGCAATCAAATCACTTTCTTTTTTTTAAACCTTTATTTAACTAGGAAAGTTAGTTAAGAACAAATTCTTATTTTCAATGACGGCCTAGGAACAGTGGGTTGTTCAGAGGCAGAATGACATATATTTTTTTTTACCTTGTCAGCTAGGGGATTTGATCTTACAACCTTTCGGTTACTAGTCAACATGCTCTAACCGCTAGGCTACCTGCCGCCCTGACATATGGTGTCGAGGACACAGCTGGGGGCAGAGGGTGGTCTATAGCAAGCGGCAACGGTGAGAGTTTCTGGAAAGGTTCGTTTTTTAGAAGTAGAAGTTCGAATTGTTTGGGTACAGACCTGGATAGTAAGACAGAACCCTTCAGGTTTGAAACCTATTTTGTGAGGGGGGTCTGGCAAATGGTATATACTGTACGATCATGAATTCTAATGCTTAGAACTCTTATAAATGTTGTGTGTGAATCTTTACGGTTCTTGTGCCCCATTGTCATAATCCTGTCCATGTCATCAGCGTTGTTCACCACATAACCAGACAGGTCCTTGATGTAAACACCCACATCTGGCCTCTCCTTCACCTGGTGGTCACACAAACACACATCAATGATATGAGTTAGGAGCCGGCAATACTCTCAAATTCCTCTTATACATTCATATCTTAAATTCCCTCCTGGGAAGCAACAACGTTATCATGCTCATCTGTATTAGAAACTAAGAAGTGAATTATGAGAGGTTTAATCATCTATAGTTCCCTTAACAGAGAACATCCCAGTCATGTGCTATGTCCTGTTGTCTCCTTTCAGGAACCAATGACATTGATGTGTTATTGAGAAACCAATGGAGATTAGTTACGATAAGGAAATCATCTGTAATGTCCCATTCTGTGCTTCTAGGCACCAACAACGTTATCATACTCATCTTTATCATTTGGTCACTGTGGTCTTATCTACAAATCTACAAAGCCACCGTGCTTCTACACCTGCATTGCTTGCTGTTTGGGGTTTTAGGCTGGGTTTCTGTACAGCACTTTGAGATATCAGCTGATGTAAAAAAGGATTTATAAATTTGATTTGAAATCAAACCGATAAGCACCTACCTATGAGGCTGGCACCAGTGTTTAAAAAATATATATATATTATTGTATGGTTAACCTAATTAATGGGATAATGTTCTTCATATCTACAGCTGCTTCTTGCTAAATTAATGGGATGGTTTTTCTGAGAAGCATATCATCATATCATATGAAACATCTATAACCTCTAGCCTCTGCATCTGGTCCTTCCCCAGCAGGTCCCTCACTTCTTCATTGTAAATCTCCAGATAAGACACGCGAACTAAGAACCTGCGGATGAGAGGTAAGATACTTATTTCAAATCAACCTCAAACTGAGAGACTGTCAGCAGCAAGCATGTCAAAAACAGCGCCTGTCTTTTTTTCTTGTAGGCCTAAGCCTCTTCTGACTCCAAGTGTTGTGTGATTGAGGCCTTTTGCTCTCCTAGGGGCTGAAAATAATGAGTCAAGTCATAGCATGTTGCATCAAACAATTGCCTGGCAATGAACCAGTTCGATTGTTTTGCCTGTTTGTGTTAATGTTCTTACCGGGTGTCGCCCTCTGCTTTGGCGATGTGGCCGAACACATGAGCGAAGGAGTTGGGTATTATTCCTCGGAGCTCTGGCACTGCCCTCACGCCCTCCATGGTGAACGTCTTTCCTGTCCCTGTCTGTCCGTACGCGAAGATGGTCCCTGGAGAAAACACAGGCTCAGTACTAAAACATTAAGAGGTGGTTTATCCAGGCAGATGGAGCCTTGTCCTGTACTAAAAAAAACACGTTAAATGGAGAATTTCTACTACGCTTCATCTGTGTCCGCAAACTGCCCTTGATAGAGAGTCTCATCCCATGCTTTTATTGCGAGCAGGCTTGACTACTGTAATGCTCTCCTGTCTGGTCTACCCAAGAAAGCCATTGGTCAACTGCAAAACCTACAGAATGCTGCAGGTACTGACCAAGACCAGATGTAGAGCACACAATACACCGGTTTTAAGGTCTCTGCACTAGTTGTGTGTGAGTTTAAGAATACATTCAGATTATCCTATTGGTTCTTAAAATCAATCCACAATTGTGCACCCCGATACATGTCAGACATGCTTTTAAGTTACGTACTATTAGGCTCCATTACTAGAGAGTCAGAACTCTACGGACACTGTGAAAGCTCAAACCAAGTTTATTCTTCCCAGAGGGTCAATACAGCCGCATTAGTCAAAGACATGTTCCACCCGTGGTAGTATACATACCCCACTTTGGGTGGAGTCTCCTCATCGCTAAACATTGCATCATTATTGCTAGTCAGGGAGCTGAGTGATATAGGCCTTAAGCGGTTCCTCCCCTTATCAATACTGCCACAGGTAACCATTTCCCCTGCACTCAGCCCCTCCCAAACTTCATTATGGCACCCCTCATGGTCTCTTTTATAACTAATGATTCATTATAGTTAAACCTCAGAAATCCAAACCTTTCAGTACCCACTAGGTTCCTCAGGTCCTCTGGCCTTTTAATTATTTCAAAGCCTAGGATCAAGAGGCATGGAGAGGCAGCCTTTAGTTATTATGCCCCCAGCCTCTAGAATAGCCTGCCAGAGAACCTGAGGGGGACCAAGAGGCATGGAGAGGCAGCCTTTAGTTACTATGCCCCCAGCCCTCTGTAATAGCCTGCCAGAGAACCTGAGGGGGACCAAGAGGCATGGAGAGGCAGCCTTTAGTTACTATGCCCCCAGCCCTCTGTAATAGCCTGCCAGAGAACCTGAGGGGGACCAAGAGGCATGGAGAGGCAGCCTTTAGTTACTATGCCCCCAGCCCTCTGTAATAGCCTGCCAGAGAACCTGAGGGGGACCAAGAGGCATGGAGAGGCAGCCTTTAGTTACTATGCCCCCAGCCCTCTGTAATAGCCTGCCAGAGAACCTGAGGGGGACCAAGAGGCATGGAGAAGCAGCCTTTAGTTACTATGCCCCCAGCCCTCTGTAATAGCCTGCCAGAGAACCTGAGGGGGACCAAGAGGCATGGAGAGGCAGCCTTTAGTTATTATGCCCCCAGCGCTCTGTCAGAGAACCTGAGGGGGACCGAGAGGCATGGAGAGGCAGCCTTTAGTTACTATGCCCCCAGCTCTCTGTAATAGCCTGCCAGAGAACCTGAGGGGGACCAAGAGGCATGGAGAGGCAGCCTTTAGTTACTATGCCCCCAGCCCCCTGTAATAGCCTGCCAGAGAACCTGAGGGGAACCGAGAGGCATGGAGAGGCAGCCTTTAGTTATTATGCCCCCAGCCCTCTGTCAGAGAACCTGAGGGGGACCGCGAGGCAGCCTTTAGTTACCATGCCCCCAGCCCTCTGTAATAGCCTGCCAGAGAACCTGAGGGGGACCGAGAGGCAGCCTTTAGTTACCATGCCCCCAGCCCTCTGTAATAGCCTGCCAGAAAACCTGAGGGGGACCGAGAGGCAGCCTTTAGTTACCATGCCCCCAGCCCTCTGTAATAGCCTGCCAGAGAACCTGAGGGGGACCGAGAGGCAGCCTTTAGTTACCATGCCCCCATCCCTCTGTAATAGCCTGCCAGAGAACCTGAGGGGGACTGAGAGGCAGCCTTTAGTTACCATGCCCCCAGCCCTCTGTAATAGCCTGCCAGAGAACCTGAGGGGGACCGAGAGGCAGCCTTTAGTTACCATGCCCCCAGCCCTCTGTAATAGCCTGCCAGAGAACCTGAGGGGGACCGAGAGGCAGCCTTTAGTTACCATGCCCCCAGCCCTCTGTAATAGCCTGCCAGAGAGGGGGGGATGAAACTGTGGACACATTTAAAAGAGATCTTAAATGACATATTTTTACCTTTGCTTTTCCTGTTTCAGTTTGTGTCAAACTTGTGTTTGTTTTGTCTGCCCTACCCTGTGCTCTGACCTCTTTCTCCCCTCTCTCTCCAGATGAAATCTCGCGTCTTGTGACGGCCGGCCGCCCAACAACCTGCCCGCTTGACCCTAACCCCTCCTCTCTTCTCCAGACCATTTCCGGAGACCTTCTCCCTTACCTCACCTCGCTCATCAACTCATCCCTGACCGCTGGCTACGTCCCTTCCGTCCTCAAGAGCGAGAGTTGCACCCCTTCTGAAAAAACCTACACTCGATCCCTCCGATGTCAACAACTACAGACCAGTATCCCTTCTTTCTTTTCTCTCCAAAACTCTTGAACGTGCCGTCCTTGGCCAGCTCTACCGCTATCTCTCTCAGAATGACCTTCTTGATCCAAATCAGTCAGGTTTCAAGACTAGTCATTCAACTGAGACTGCTCTTCTCTGCATCACGGAGGCGCTCCGCACTGCTAAAGCTAACTCTCTCTCCTCTGCTCTCATCCTTCTAGACCTATCGGCTGCCTTCGATACTGTGAACCATCAGATCCTCCTCTCCACCCTCTCTGAGTTGGGCATCTCCGGCGCGGCCCACGCTTGGATTGCGTCCTACCTGACAGGTCGCTCCTACCAGTTGGCGTGGCGAGAATCTGTCTCCTCACCACGCGCTCTCACCACTGGTGTCCCCCAGGGCTCTGTTCTAGGCCCTCTCCTATTCTCGCTATACACCAAGTCACTTGGCTCTGTCATAACCTCACATGGTCTCTCCTATCATTGCTATGCAGACGACACACAATTAATCTTCTCCTTTCCCCCTTCTGATGACCAGGTGGCGAATCGCATCTCTGCATGTCTGGCAGACATATCAGTGTGGATGACGGATCACCACCTCAAGCTGAACCTCGGCAAGACGGAGCTGCTCTTCCTCCCGGGAAGGACTGCCCGTTCCATGATCTCGCCATCACGGTTGACAACTCCATTGTGTCCTCCTCCCAGAGCGCTAAGAACCTTGGCGTGATCCTGGACAACACCCTGTCGTTCTCAACTAACATCAAGGCGGTGGCCCGTTCCTGTAGGTTCATGCTCTACAACATCCGCAGAGTACGACCCTGCCTCACACAGGAAGCGGCGCAGGTCCTAATCCAGGCACTTGTCATCTCCCGTCTGGATTACTGCAACTCGCTGTTGGCTGGGCTCCCTGCCTGTGCCATTAAACCCTACAACTCATCCAGAACGCCGCAGCCCGTCTGGTGTTCAACCTTCCCAAGTTCTCTCACGTCACCCCGCTCCTCCGCTCTCTCCACTGGCTTCCAGTTGAAGCTCGCATCCGCTACAAGACCATGGTGCTTGCCTACGGAGCTGTGAGGGGAACGGCACCTCAGTACCTCCAGGCTCTGATCAGGCCCTACACCCAAACAAGGGCACTGCGTTCATCCACCTCTGGCCTGCTCGCCTCCCTACCACTGAGGAAGTACAGTTCCCGCTCAGCCCAGTCAAAACTGTTCGCTGCTCTGGCCCCCCAATGGTGGAACAAACTCCCTCACGACGCCAGGACAGCGGAGTCAATCACCACCTTCCGGAGACACCTGAAACCCCACCTCTTTAAGGAATACCTAGGATAGGATAAAGTAATCCTTCTCACCCCCCTAAAATATTTAGATGCACTATTGTAAAGTGGCTGTTCCACTCGATGTCATAAGGTGAATGCACCAATTTGTAAGTCGCTCTGGATAAGAGCGTCTGCTAAATGACTTAAATGTAAATGTAGTAAACATTTCATATTTTATTTCCATTGTTTTCCCCCTGTAAAGCACATTGCACTGCATGTCTGAAATGTGCTGTAGGAATAACGCTTGATTTGATTTGAACAAATGCAATTGTGTAGTTCTGAATGGTGTGTCAGCAACAGTGATCATTTCAAATCCTCTCTCCACTTACCATTGTAACCCTCCAATACTGAGTCTATGATGGGGCGGGCTGTCAGATTGTAAACGTCCAGCTGTTTGCTGTCTGGTCCGAACACCGTGTCAAATGTGAAGGTCTTGGGGGGTTCGTGGGTGGTCTCTAATTTGTTGACGGTTATGGTCCCTCGGTTCTCATCCACACTGACGGCCTGCTTGTGGCCCATACTTCTCTCCTTCTGGTTCAGCGGGCGACATCGCACAACCACTTTGACGTTGTCCATGACCTCCGGCTTGTCAGATTTGTCCATCTTATTGCTCTGCAAGGAAAATAAATAACTATTCGTGATGCCAAGCCACCTAGTAGCTACATGACTTCGGAGCCGATGCCTCATGTAAATGCAATATGAAAACATCGCTAATAGCTAACGTTAATAATCTCACCACAGCAAAGAGAGACAAACTGGCTGGCTAGCTATAATGAATGCGGTTAGCAAACGGACATTAACGTACAGCTAACGCTAGTTAAGATAGTTATATAGCTAATTAACTGTCAAGATGGTTGAAAGAGCTAACTGCTAGTTCAATGTATGGCCAATACTTGAGGGCACGTAGCTAATCTAATGTATTGCAAACTCTTGCTGTTGCCAAGCAAGCGAGCTAATGTTAGCATGTTTACTAACCAGCTGCTGCATTTTTATGCACAACGAATAAAACTTGGCTAACATCATGCCCTTGCTGTATCCTGGTTGTAATGTATATGGCTGCATATCTATCAAATATAATGACACCGTCTAAAATAGGTTGAAAATAGCATTAGCTAGCTAGCTAAACTAACGCTGTAGCGTCATATCATTCGGGCGAAGGGAGGAACACCTCTGAAAAACAGCGGAATACAAAGGGCCCACTTACCGGCATTTTAAGACTTTAGTTTTGATGTTTAAAATTACATGAGACAATAGCAAACGCTTTTGGATGCTTTGATGGTAGTGTTTATCTTACAAAAATGATTTAGATGCCAACGCAGTGTCTATTTCATCAGTGGCCCATTTCCTCCGATGCTGATAAAATTGTCAAGCCTGATCGAATTGAGTCTGCGGCGGCGCAGTAGACTGGTGGGGAGGGGTAGTGTACAGTACATTAGAGGTGGCATCGCCATAGGTGGAGGTGAAAGGACTGTCTCACGATGTTTGCTGAAAAACGGGATGATATAGAGTAAAATGGTAAACAGAATAAGGGATCATGATCCATGCAACAGCCAATAAAATGAGTCTTTTAGCTACAACGTGTCATACATGATTTATTTTCAGCACTCACAAAGTAAAGAGCAGAGAAGTAGAATTTGTTAGAGGACACCTGTGCATGTTTTCTGAAGTCTTCAAAGTGCAGGACAGGACACATAGGTGTGCAGTTATTTAGCTAAATCAGGTTGAGAATGTAACAAACGCATGCTATAGTTGACAGAAGCATTGTTTACCACTATATGATCATCACTTTTGCATACATTTTGCCTCTGGTTAGAGGGCTGTTATTGTTTTCAAATCTATACTTTGTGGGCTTTGCAAAGGCACTGACTAGTGTATCGTAATAGTTCTTGAATAAAGAGAACACTAATTCTTTAAGCAAAACATTGGTCTGAGGTGGGTTTGTGCAACTGGGATTGGTAATAATAAATGTATACAGTAGGTATATGCAACTCTCATGCTTCTGCACATCAACATATACACAAATATATCTCTGAACCTCATAGTTATCTAGTTTAAAACGGTCCAAAGAACCTCAAAAAGAAAAAATACACTACATGACCAAGAGTATGTGGACACCTCACTCCAAAATGATGGGCATTAATAATGGAGTTGGTCCTCCCCCTTTGCTGCTATAACAGCCTCCATTCTGGGAAGGCATTACTATGGAGTTGGTCCTCCCCTTTGCTGCTATAACAGCCTCCACTCTTCTGGGAAGTCATTAATATGGAGTTGGTCCCCCCCTTTGCTGCTATAACAGCCTCCACTCTTCTGGGAAGTCATTACTATGGAGTTGGTCCTCCCCCTTTGCTGCTATAACAGCCTCCACTCTTCTGGGAAGTCATTAATATGGAGTTGGTCCCCCCCCCTTTGCTGCTATAACAGCCTCCACTCTTCTGGGAAGTCATTACTATGGAGTTGGTCCTCCCCTTTGCTGCTATAACAGCCTCCACTCTTCTGGGAAGTCATTAATATGGAGTTGGTCCCCCCCTTTGCTGCTACAACAGCCTCCACTCTTCTGGGAAGTCATTACTATGGAGTTGGTCCTCCCCTTTGCTGCTATAACAGCCTCCACTCTTACGGAAAGACTTGCCACTAGATGTTGGAACATCGCTGCGGGGACTTGATTCCATTCAGTAACAAGAGCATTAGTGAGGTCGGACACTGATGTTGGGCGATCAAGCCTGGCGCGCAGTCGGCGTTCCAATTCATCCCAAACCCATTTCATGAAGCTCCCGACGAACAGTTGTTGTGCTGATGTTGCTTCCAGAGGCAGTTTGGAACTTGGTACTGAGTGTTGTAACCGAGGACAGACGCGCATCAGCACTCAGAAGCTTACAGAACGGGATTGCCATGGCCTACCACTTCGCGGCTGGGCCGTTGTTGCTCCTAGACATTTCCACTTCACAATAACAGCACTTACAGTTGACAGGGGCAGCTCTAGCAGGGCAGAAATTTGACGAACTGACTTGTTGGAAAGGTGGAATCCTATGACGGTACCAAATATAAATTCACTGGGCTCTTCAGTAAGGACATTCTACTGCCAATTTGTGTCTATTGAGATTGAATGGCTGTGTTATCAATTTTAAACACCTGTCACCAACAGGTGTGGCTGAAACAGCCAAATCCACAACATTTGAAGGGGTGTCCACATACTTCATATATAGTCATTATATGGCAGTATAATATATTATTTTCAACACACAGATAAAACACACACACTTCCACAGTTTGGGCATCTCATTTGGCAGTGTCAACGTATGGAGATCCATAGAAATAGAATAGCTAGAATGGACATTGGTTTTCAAGTCAACATTACATGATGGTGTGGCCAAATTGATTGTACCGGGGTGGGCCAGCAGCCATATTGAGTGTACTATCAAATTGTCGCGGTCTAGGGAGCTTTTCCATGCTAGTCATTCTATTTCTATGTGAAAAACACACATATAATAATAACAACTAAACACTACAGGCAGTCAACTGAACCGGTCTAAGAACTGTAGAACACTGCTATGGAAGAGGCCCGTGTGGCCACTGCTCTCCTGGGTGAGCAGAACCCGGCCGTCGGGCCGATGTCTGTGGAGCAGGACAGGCTCACCCTGCATCAGGCTCATCTCTGACTCCGTCTGGGCCTGGT
This sequence comes from Oncorhynchus keta, assembly GCF_023373465.1. Taxonomy (NCBI): domain Eukaryota; kingdom Metazoa; phylum Chordata; class Actinopteri; order Salmoniformes; family Salmonidae; genus Oncorhynchus; species Oncorhynchus keta. The sequence goes on from NC_068424.1 coordinate 77,336,634, forward strand.
ACGACGCCGCTACTCTGTGTCTGAGGGAGGATAGAGAAAGGTTCATGAGTGGAATTGAGAAAGAGATTTTCCATCTAACACATAACATAATAGATGCCATTTAGTAGACACTTTTATTCAAAGAGACTTGCAGTCATGCATGTATACATTCTACGTATGGGGGGGCCCCAGCGGGAATCAAACTCAAATAAAATGAAATGTTATTTGTCACCGAATGCAACAGATAGACCTTACAGTGAAATGTGTACTTACAAGCCATTAACCAACATTGCAGTTTTTAGAAAAATAAGTGTTAAGAAAGTATTTACAAAAATAAACTTAAGTTAAACATTTTTTTTTTTTTAATGAAATTAATAATGAAAGAGTAACAATAAAATAACAGTAACAGAGGGTACCGGTACAGAGTCAATGTGGAGACTATATACAGGGGGTACCGGTACAGAGTCAATGTGGAGACTATATACAGGGGGTACTGGTACAGAGTCAATGTGGAGACTATATACAGGGGGTACCGGTACAGAGTCAATGTGGAGACTATATACAGGGGGTACCGGTACAGAGTCAATGTGGAGACTATATACAGGGGGTACCGGTACAGAGTCAATGTGGAGACTATATACAGGGGGTACCGGTACAGAGTCAATGTGGAGACTATATACAGGGGGTACTGGTACAGAGTCAATGTGGAGACTATATACAGGGGGCACCGGTACAGAGTCAATGTGGAGGCTATATACAGGGGGTACTGGTACAGAGTCAATGTGGAGACTATATACAGGGGGTACCGGTACTGAGTCAGTGTGGAGACTATATACAGGGGGTACCGGTACAGAGTCAATGTGGAGACTATATACAGGGGGTACTGGTACAGAGTCAATGTGGAGACTATATACAGGGGGTACCGGTACAGAGTCAATGTGGAGACTATATACAGGGGGCACCGGTACAGAGTCAATGTGGAGGCTATATACAGGGGGCACCAGTACAGAGTCAATGTGGAGACTATATACAGGGGGTACCGGTACAGAGTCAATGTGGAGACTATATACAGGGGGCACCGGTACAGAGTCAATGTGGAGACTATATACAGGGGGTACTGGTACAGAGTCAATGTGGAGACTATATACAGGGGGCACCGGTACAGAGTCAATGTGGAGACTATATACAGAGGGTACTGGTACAGAGTCAATGTGGAGACTATATACAGGGGGTACCGGTACAGAGTCAATGTGGAGACTATATACAGGGGGCACCGGTACAGAGTCAATGTGGAGACTATATACAGAGGGTACTGGTACAGAGTCAATGTGGAGGCTATATACAGGGGGTACTGGTACAGAGTCAATGTGGAGACTATATACAGGGGGTACTGGTACAGAGTCAATGTGGAGACTATATACAGGGGGTACCGGTACAGAGTCAATGTGCGGGGGAACATGTTAGTCGAGGAAATTGAGGTAATAATGTACATGTAGGTCGAAGTAAAGTGACTATGCATAGATAATAAACAGAGTAGAAATGGGGTTGGGGGGGGGGTCAATGCAAATAGTCAGAGTAGCCATTTGATTAGTTGTTCAGGAGTCTTATGGCTTGTGGGTAGAAGCTATTAAGAAGCCTTTTGGACCTAGACTTACCATGCGGTAGCAGACAGAACAGTCTATGACTAGGATGACTAGAGTCTGGCAATATTTAGTGTCTTCCTCTGACACCGCCTGGTATAGAGGCCCTGGATGGCAGGAAGCTTGTCCCCAGTGATGTACTGGGCCATACGCACTACCCTCTGTACTGCCTTGCGGTCGGTAGGCCGAGCAGTTGCCATACCAGGCGGTGATGCAACAAGTCAGGATGTTCTCGATGGTGCAGCTGTAGAACTTTTTGAGGACCCATGCCACATCTTTTCAGTCTCCTGTGGGTGAAAAGGCGTTGTCGTGCCCTCTTCATGACGGTCTTGGTGTGTTTGGACCATGATAGTTTGTTGATGATGTGGACACCAAGGAACTTGAAGCTCTCAACCTGCTCCACTACAGCCCCGTCGATGAGAATGGGGGTGTGCTCGGCCCTCCTTTTCCTGTAGTCTACGATCATCTCCTTTGTCTTGATCATGTTGTTATCCTGACACCACACTACCAGTTCTCTGACCTCCTCCCTATAGGCTGTCTCATCATTGTCGGTTATCAGGCCTACCACTGTTGTGTCGTCAGCAAACTTAATGATGGTGTTGGAGTCGTGGTTGAACAGGGAGTACAGGAGGAACTTATGACCCTTGGCGATGCATGCGAGCAACAGAGGACCACCATCACATTCAGAATACAGAAATCCTACTTCCTGAAGCAAGACACTAAGCAGGTCAGTTTGTGAATGAGGTCGTGCTTGTTACCCTCATCACAGATCACAGCTGCCCCCAAAACCATTACAATGTCAACATTGGTATATCTATCTCCCTTTCCTGTAGAATTGATGTGTACTGTAAATTGAGTGAAACTCACTGTACCTGCTAGGGCTGCTGGACAATGATGGTGCTGATGATGTAGGTTTCGGATTGGATGTCAGAACATCTGAGGGGTTTGTCTCCAGACCTTTCCTAAGAACAGGAGCCTTGCCTTCTTTCAGTATGATCCCAGGCCCATCTCGCCCCAGTGTGAGTGATGGAGCCCAGACCTCCAGGGGAGGTGGACCAGGCCGGGTACTGGAGGGAGGCTGGCTACCCGAGGGCAGGGAGGTGGTCCTGGGCCGTGGTGGAGGGGAATCAGGCTGGGTCAGGAACCGCACTGACTTAGTGGGCTGAGGGATACAACACACAAACAATGTTGGCATTATGATACAGTAGTGGAATAGGAATAAAGATGATTGATGGATATAGAAGACAGTGGCAGTCAGCAATTGCTACGTGAAAGAGTTCATGTTAAGAGAAAATTTCACAATAAAGACAATCTGAAATAGAAGTCAAAGTAGACATGAAGTCAGTCAACTATCCCTCCAAGCTACTTTTACATTTACTTTGTATATTTTTTTATTTAACCTTTATTTAACTAGGCAAGCCAGTTAAGAACAATTCTTATATACAATGATGGCCTACACCGGTTATACAAAGGTTATGATACAGCCTGGAATCGAACCAGGGTATCCATAGTGACGCCTCAAGTACTGAGATGCAGTGACTTAGACCGCTGCGCCACTACTTAATAATACCTAGACAGCAGGTGTGTTACCTTCTCTGTGTTGTTCTTGAGGGCGTCTGGTCTCACTAGGATGGAGTTGATGGACTGCTGACCATTCGATGCTGCTTGCCTTGTCTCCAACACCTGCCTATCAAATGTCTCTCTGGCAGCAGTGTCCCTGTCCTTCATAAAACCACCACTAGAGGGCACGGGTCCCTCAGACATCCAGGCCAGAGATCTGTTGTGATTGGGCAGGATGCTCATGTGTTGTTTCTTCCTGAGCAGAGCAGGGGAGTAGCCAGGGGCCTGGATATGGCTAAAGTTCTGGCTGTGAGAATGGGACTGAGAATGGGTCTGAAGGCCTGAGGTGGCGCTGGTAGTGTGGGGGTAGTGGTTACAGCGCTGGGATGAGCTCTGACTGTGGGTTTGGGTCTGAAGGGCTGAGCTGGAAGAGATGCTGGTGTGGGGGTAGTGGTTTCCCCGCTGAGATGAACCTGAGGGGACATTAAAAAGACTTTGAAATCACTCAAAATGGATCCTTGTCAAATCAATCTAATTTCCACTGCACTGTTCTGGGTTCCATATTGTGATTATCAGACATATACAATATAGAACAGAGAAGTCTTCACATGTTTACTATCTGACTTAAATACTGCATAATGTTAGGATAATAACCAACCGTTGAAAATGGAACTTTCTGGAGTTACGAACTTCCGCCACTCTCACCTCTGTGTGAACTATGGAAGACCCTCCTCACTGTGTCCCATCCCTCCGAGCCCACCCCGTGCCGGGACTTCCTGGTGGCGCCGCCTGATGACGTCACAGGCTGCGTGGCCATGGAGGCGGACTGCAGCGGAACCCGTTGTCCCGTAGAATAGGTCGTTTCATCGGAGTTGACCCTGTGGAGAGCTAGAACCACCGCTGGGGTCTTGGAGGACGAGGAGGTTCTTCTTCCAGGGACTGTACCGGGGCCTGCCGTCACTGCCTTGGACTCCAAGAGCCTGGCAGAGGTTCTGTGGCAGACAGGAAATAGATAGATATTGCTGTCAAAATCAATAAATGAGGTGTCCATGACACAAATGAAAGTCAAAGAGATGGAACCACTGTAGGAAAGTAGTCAGTAATGACACACACATCGTCTAACAGAAAGGCTGATCCTCTCAATGATTATATAAAACACAACATTACAATCACAACAACAATTGCCACTTGTTTCTCACGGTCCGCCTAATGAAACCGGTAGAAATGGCTCTCCCACTTACCTGAGGACAGGGGTGACGTAGTTGCCGGGCAGAATGCCCACTTACCTGAGGACAGGTGTGACGTAGTTGCCGGGCAGAATGCCCACTTACCTGAGGACAGGGGTGACGTAGTTGCCGGGCAGAATGCCCACTTACCTGAGGACAGGTGTGACGTAGTTGCCGGGCAGAATGCCCACTTACCTGAGGACAGGAGTGACGTAGTTGCCGGGCAGAATGCCCACTTACCTGAGGACAAGGATGACGTAGTTGCCGGGCAGAATGCCCACTTACCTGAGGACAAGGATGACGTAGTTGCCGGGCAGAATGCCCACTTACCTGAGGACAGGTGTGACGTAGTTGCCGGGCAGAATGCCCACTTACCTGAGGACAGGTGTGACGTAGTTGCCGGGCAGAATGCCCACTTACCTGAGGACAGGTGTGACGTAGTTGCCGGGCAGAATGCCCACTTACCTGAGGACAGGTGTGACGTAGTTGCCGGGCAGAATGCCCACTTACCTGAGGACAGGTGTGACGTAGTTGCCGGGGAGGATGCCCACTTTCCTGAGGACAGGTGTGACGTAGTCGCCGGGCAGAATGCCCACTTACCTGAGGACAGGTGTGACATAGTTGCCGGGGAGGATGCCCACTTACCTGAGGACAGGTGTGACGTAGTTGCCGGGGAGGATGCCCACTTACCTGAGGACAGGGGTGACGTAGTTGCCGGGCAGAATGCCCACTTACCTGAGGACAGGTGTGACGTAGTTGCCGGGCAGAATGCCCACTTACCTGAGGACAGGTGTGACGTAGTTGCCGGGCAGAATGCCCACTCACCTGAGGACAGGTGTGACGTAGTTGCCGGGCAGAATGCCCACTTACCTGAGGACAGGGGTGACGTAGTTGCCGGGGAGGATGCCCACTTACCTGAGGACAGGTGTGACGTAGTTGCCGGGCAGAATGCCCACTTACCTGAGGACAGGGGTGACGTAGTTGCCGGGCAGAATGCCCACTTACCTGAGGACAGGGGTGACGTAGCTGCCGGGCAGAATGCCCACTTACCTGAGGACAGGTGTGACGTAGTTGCCGGGCAGAATGCCCACTTACCTGAGGACAGGGGTGACGTAGTCGCCGGGCAGAATGCCCACTTACCTGAGGACAGGTGCGACGTAGTTGCCGGGCAGAATGCCCACTTACCTGAGGACAGGTGTGACGTAGTTGCCGGGCAGAATGCCCACTTACCTGAGGACAGGTGTGACGTAGTTGCCGGGGAGGATGCCCACTTACCTGAGGACAGGTGCGACGTAGTTGCCGGGCAGAATGCCCACTTACCTGAGGACAGGTGCGACGTAGTTGCCGGGCAGAATGCCCACTTACCTGAGGACAGGTGTGACGTAGTTGCCGGGCAGAATGCCCACTTACCTGAGGACAGGAGTGACGTAGTTGCCGGGCAGAATGCCCACTTACCTGAGGACAGGTGTGACGTAGTCGCCGGGCAGAATGCCCACTTACCTGAGGACAGGTGTGACGTAGTTGCCGGGCAGAATGCCCACTTACCTGAGGACAGGAGTGACGTAGTTGCCGGGCAGAATGCCCACTTACCTGAGGACAGGAGTGACGTAGTTGCCGGGCAGAATGCCCACTTACCTGAGGACAGGTGTGACGTAGTTGCCGGGCAGAATGCCCACTTACCTGAGGACAGGAGTGACGTAGTTGCCGGGCAGAATGCCCACTTACCTGAGGACAGGTGTGACGTAGTTGCCGGGCAGAATGCCCACTTACCTGAGGACAGGTGTGACGTAGTTGCCGGGCAGAATGCCCACTTACCTGAGGACAGGAGTGACGTAGTTGCCGGGCAGAATGCCCACTTACCTGAGGACAGGTGTGACGTAGTTGCCGGGCAGAATGCCCACTTACCTGAGGACAGGAGTGACGTAGTCGCCGGGCAGAATGCCCACTTACCTGAGGACAGGTGTGACGTAGTTGCCGGGGAGGATGCCCACTTACCTGAGGACAGGTGTGACGTAGTTGCCGGGCAGAATGCCCACTTACCTGAGGACAGGTGTGACGTAGTTGCCGGGCAGAATGCCCACTTACCTGAGGACAGGTGTGACGTAGTTGCCGGGCAGAATGCCCACTTACCTGAGGACAGGTGTGACGTAGTTGCCGGGCAGAATGCCCACTTACCTGAGGACAGGTGTGACGTAGTTGCCGGGGAGGATGCCCACTTTGCCCGTCCGTAGAGAGAGGCCTCGGAGCCAGCCCTCCTTAAACTTCCCATACACCCCCACCATCTCCCCCTTCCTCAGCTCCAGTTCCTCAGAACGACAGGGCTTGTAGGAGTACAGAGCAGCACACCTGAAGAACAGATTACATGTTACCACAATCTCACATAGATGACAAATTCTCTATCATCACTTGTGCTTCTACACCTGCACTGGTTGCTGTTTGGGGTTTTAGGCTGCGTTTCTGTACGGCACTTTGAGGCATTGGCTGATGTTACTCAGTGTTACTCACACACTGATGGAGAGCTGCTGAGTGGAGGACTGTTTGGTGTCCGAGGAGACGGAGGAGGACTGGGGGTTGATCAGAGCCATGGTGATGGTGGGAGGAGCTTCACCACTACTCATCTTCCTCACGCCCTATAGACAGAGAGGAGGAGGAAGACCAGGATGTAAATATGTATACTGCCATAGAGAGTTCTTCCTCTCAACCCTATATAGAGAGGAAGACCAAGATATCAAACAGTAAAGTCGGAGATGATATCATGTAAACTGACCTGTTAAAGACCGAGTAAGAATAAGATATTCTCATGTTAAATGTGAAAGGACAGTTACGTGGTATCAATAAGAAATAAAGCAGACAAAGAAGGAATGCTAGAAAGAGATAAAGTGAGCGAGAAAAAAACAGGAAGATATATGGACTTAAACCTGTTTCATTTAAAATAAGGATATGATTGAAGGTAATATGTGAAACCCATTTTGAATTCAATCCCTCTGACAGCATCCTTAGAGCGCTGGGCCAGTAACCAAAAGGTTGCTGGATCGAATCCCGAGCTGACAAGGTAAAAATCTGTTGTTCTGCCCCTGAGCAAGGCAGTTAAGCCACTGTTCACCGGGCGCCGAAGACGTGGATGTGATGAGGGGGTTGGTTTAAATACGGAAGACACATTTGAGTTGTAGGCATTCAGTTGTACAACTGCCTAGGTTCTCCCCTTTCCCTTTCTATTTAAACACAACATCCATCTGTTTGCCCTTGGATGAAGTGGTTAGAAAGTGACTTTTTCAAAAGATTTCGAAAATAAATCAAAAATACAGTCTGCTTTGGCTACTTCTTCTTTGCAAGCATGTCATGCAGGAGACTGTGGCTGATTTGTAGCTACTGTATAGCAGGGTCCCAAAGGACTTCCTGTTTCCTACATAGGGCACAACTTTTGATCAGAACCATGTGTGTGTGTGTGTGTGTGTGTGTGTGTGTGTGTGTGTGTGTGTGTGTGTGTGTGTGTGTCACAGGCTGTTTTCACAACAACCAGAGAGAGTTGTTACCCCTCAAACACCCGGAGGGTAACACTACCGCTTTCATAATGATGTCTAGCACCATGTATTAAACTGTTCCATGTCTGAATCTTGTACGGTTTCACCGTAATGCCAACACACCCACTCTGAGATTACCGTAGACTCCTAGGCAACGCAATGAGAATATTTAATGTTGTTAATAGCATAACGTGCGTGAGGCACACATAGATACAACGCCTCTGCAAATGAGTCACCGTCTATTTTGAGTGGCTTGGTTATGTAATGAAGGGTCATTATCCTGAAGGCTGTGGTCTGACCTGTTGGGAGACTCACTTCAGGTTGTCAGTACTGACTCACAGACACACCTCAGAGTAGCTCCACACTAAACCTGCATCAGTACAGACACAGACACACCTCAGAGTAGCTCCACACTAAACCTGCATCAGTACTGACTCACAGACACACCTCAGAGTAGCTCCACACTAAACCTGCATCAGTACTGACTCACAGACACACCTCAGAGTAGCTCCACACTAAACCTGCATCAGTACTGACTCACAGACACACTTCAGAGTAGCTCCACACTAAACCTGAATCAGTACTGACTCACAGACACACTTCAGAGTAGCTCCACACTAAACCTGCATCAGTACTGACACAGACACACCTCAGAGTAGCTCCACACTAAACCTGCATCAGTACTGACTCACAGACACACCTCAGAGTAGCTCCACACTAAACCTGTATCAGTACTGACACAGACACACCTCAGAGTAGCTCCACACTAAACCTGCATCAGTACTGACTCACAGACACACCTCAGAGTAGCTCCACACTAAACCTGCATCAGTACTGACTCACAGACACACCTCAGACTAGAGCCACACTAAACCTGCATCAGTACTGACTCACAGACACACTTCAGAGTAGCTCCACACTAAACCTGCATCAGTACTGACACAGACACACCTCAGAGTAGCTCCACACTAAACCTGCATCAGTACTGACTCACAGACACACCTCAGAGTAGAGCCACACTAAACCTGCATCAGTACTGACTCACAGACACACTTCAGAGTAGCTCCACACTAAACCTGCATCAGTACTGACTCACAGACACACCTCAGAGTAGCTCCACACTAAACCTGCATAAGTACTGACTCACAGACACACCTCAGAGTAGCTCCACACTAAACCTGCATCAGTACTGACTCACAGACCTGTTCAGCTCTCTGTAGTTCTATTGAAGTAGAGATTTCTAGTTAAAAGGTCCATTCTGTTGCGCGGTAGGCAGACTAGGCACACTGAGTTCCTCATTACTGCATTTCATAGGAAATTAATCTAAATTCATAGTGAAGAGACTAGTTGAGGGCAGAAAGGAGCTCTGCTGGCTAAGAGCATCAGCATCAGCATTTTTTGCTGTTCCCATCATGAAATAACAATTACATTGACTTTTACCAAACACTGAGGGTGTGGCCCAAATGGCTCCCTATATAGTGGACTACTTTTGACAAGGGAGGGAGGGAGGGGAGCGAGGGAGGGAGGGAGGGAGGGGGAGGAGGGAAGGGGAGGGGGGAGGGGGAGGGAGGCAGTGGGGAGGGAGGGAGGGAGGGAGGGAGGGAGGGAGGGAGGGAGGGAGGGAGGGAGGGAGGGAGGGAGGGAGGGGAGCAGGCAGGGAGGGAGGGAGGGAGGGAGGGGAGCGAGGGAGGGGAGCAGGCAGGGAGGGAGGGGAGCGAGGGAGGGGAGCAGGCAGGGAGGGAGAGAGGGAATGCAGGACCAGGCTTGTCTGCTATTATAGGCACAGCGATGTGAAGGACTGTTACCTGCTCAGTGAAGAGGAAGGAGCTCTCAGGCAGATAAAAGAGAGGGAGATGGGAGATGGGAGAGAAAGAGAGAGAGGGAAAGACAAAGACAGAAAGAGAGGAGAGAACGGAAAGAGAGGGGGGGGGGAATCGGGAACGAGAGAGAAAGAGAGGAGAGAGGAGAGAACAGAAAGAGAGGGGGGAGGGGAATCGGGAATGAGATAGAAAGAGAGGAGAGAGGAGAGAGCAGAAAGAGAAGGGGGGGTCGGGAGAAAGAGAGGAGAGAACAGAAAGAGAGGAGAGAACAGAAAGAGAGACAAGGGGTGCTGTTATATAACTGACTCTACAGAGTGACTCACCATCATCATCATCATAAGCATGTGAGGGATCAACAGAGAGACAGAGGGGTGCTCTGGACCCTCCTCCTCCTCCTCCTCCTCCTCCTCTTCCCCCTTATCCCTGCCTGAGAGCATGAGTCTACATCTGCACTTTCAGCATGATTCTGTCCCTCCCTGACATGACATGGATAATTGCAGGGTAGAACAATGACATTTCTATTTAATCAACCTAATTATCTTAAAGGGGTAGGTCACCTGGCAACAGTCAGTGAGAAGTAGTTTACAAGGCTCTGTGGTGTGACCATTTTACTCACATACAAATATTTTGCTGTGAGACCTGGAATTGTTATTGAGGAGTACCAGTGTACACAGACGAATGGAGAATTCTAGCTTTAATGCCACCTAAACATATGTTTTCATTGTGCTCCTAAATCCCTCTGTGTGTAGCTACGTGTTTTAACTGAGAAGAAAAAAAGGTCAGTGTAGAGCCCTGAGGTTTGAAATGAAATCAGAGGTGTTTTTGTGTTGGTAAGACTGTCATAGCACTAGCGTCAGAATAACCTGCTTTGAAATAACTACACAGCATAGTGTAGTTGTACAGTATTACTCAGGGTTAAAAGGTAGAGGATTAATTTCTTTATCTGGGACCAGGCACAACATAACACACGGTAGGTACTGCACCTGAGTCAGCATGGGTGCATAGCTAACGCTGCACCAGCAGTCCAGATTATGTTTATGGTACATTAAGTAAGTTCAAGATTGTTGCCCCCTTCATCTCGTATCAGATACACCTTATTAAGCACCCTTCCTGTCTGTGGCTCCATACCAAATTGCAACCTACATAGTGCACTGCTTTTGACCAGAGCCCTGGTCTATATATGGAATTGGGTCCCATTTTGGATGCAAGTGTATTCTATCTCCTAGGCCAGGCTAGACCACAGCAGGCCAGGCTAGACCACAGCAGGCCAGGCTAGACCACAGCAGGCCAGGCTAGACCACAGCAGGCCAGGCTAGACCACAGCAGGCCAGGCTCGACCACAGCAGGCCAGGCTCGACCACAGCAGGCCAGGCTCGACCACAGCAGGCCAGGCAAGACCACAGCAGGCCAGGCTAGACCACAGCAGGCCAGGCTAGACCACAGCAGGCCAGGCTAGACCACAGCAGGCCAGGCTAGACCACAGCAGGCCAGGCTAGACCACAGCAGGCCAGGCTAGACCACAGCAGGCCAGGCTAGACCACAGCAGGCCAGGCTAGACCACAGCAGGACAGGCTAGACCACAGCAGGCCAGGCTAGACCACAGCAGGCCAGGCTAGACCACAGCAGGACAGGCTAGACCACAGCAGGCCAGGCTAGACCACAGCAGGCCAGGCTAGACCACAGCAGGCCAGGCTAGACCACAGCAGGCCAGGCTAGACCACAGCAGGCCAGGCTAGACCACAGCAGGACAGGCTGGACCACAGCAGGCCAGGCTAGACCACAGCAGGACAGGCTAGACCACAGCAGGCCAGGCTAGACCACAGCAGGCCAGGCTAGACCACAGCAGGACAGGCTAGACCACAGCAGGACAGGCTAGACCACAGCAGGCCAGGCTAGACCACAGCAGGCCAGGCTAGACCACAGCAGGCCAGGCTAGACCACAGCAGGCCAGGCTAGACCACAGCAGGACAGGCTAGACCACAGCAGGCCAGGCTAGACCACAGCAGGCCAGGCTAGACCACAGCAGGCCAGGCTAGACCACAGCAGGACAGGCTAGACCACAGCAGGACAGGCTAGACCACAGCAGGCCAGGCTAGACCACAGCAGGACAGGCTAGACCACAGCAGGACAGGCTAGACCACAGCAGGCCAGGCTAGACCACAGCAGGACAGGCTAGACCACAACAGGCCAGGCTAGACCACAGCAGGACAGGCTAGACCACAGCAGGACAGGCTAGACCACAGCAGGACAGGCTATGTCCTTTCAGATGGCTACTCATCAGGGAAGCCTGGTCTTACTGTTTCCTATAGACTCCCCCTCATCCTTCACTACCTCCACCCACCTCTCCTTCACTACCTCCACCCACCTCTCCTTCACTACCTCCACCCACCTCTCATACACTACCTCCACCCACCTCCCATACACTACCTCCACCCACCTCCCATACACTACCTCCACCCACCTCCCATACACTACCTCCACCCACCTCTCATACACTACCTCCACCCACCTCCCATACACTACCTCCACCCACCTCCCATACACTACCTCCACCCACCTCCCCTTCACTACCTCTATCCTTCACTACCTCCACCCATCTCCCCTTCACTACCTTCACCCACCTCTCCTTCACTACCTCTATCCTTCACTACCTCCACCCACCTCCCCTTCACTACCTCCACCCACCTCTCCTTCACTACCTCCACCCACCACCCCTTCACAACCTCTATCCTTCACAACCTCCACCCACCTCTCCTTCACAACCTCTATCCTTCACTACCTCCACCCACCTCTCCTTCACAACCTCTATCCTTCACTACCTCCACCCACCTCTCCTTCACAACCTCTATCCTTCACTACCTCCACCCACCTCTCCTTCACAACCTCCACCCACCTCTCCTTCACAACCTCCACCCACCTCTCCTTCACAACCTCCACCCACCTCTCCTTCACAACCTCTATCCTTCACTACCTCCACCCACCTCTCCTTCACAACCTCTATCCTTCACTACCTCCACCCACCTCTCCTTCACAACCTCCACCCACCTCTCCTTCACAACCTCCACCCACCTCTCCTTCACAACCTCTATCCTTCACTCCCTCCACCCACCTCTCCTTCACTACCTCCACCCCACCTCTCCTTCACAACCTCTAACCTTCACTCCCTCCACCTGTAATAATGCTTCCTCTCCCTCTGGTTCATTCCTAAAGCACATGGTCATAATGGTTCCATCCCCTAAGGTGTAGGGTGCCATTTGGGATGCAGGCCTTGGCTCTCCTCTGACTCAATTATCCTTTTTAAAATAGCCTGTGTTAAATTAACTAGTTATTGTGAAAAACAGCCCGTGTTAAATTAACTAGTTATGGTGAAAACAGCCTGTATTAAAGGACTAGTTATTGTGAAAACAGCCTGTGTTAAAGGACTAGTTATTGTGAAAACAGCCTGTATTAAAGGACTAGTTATTGTGAAAACAGCCTGTGTTAAAGGACTAGTTATTGTGAAAACAGCCTGTGTTAAAGGACTAGTTATTGTGAAAACAGCCTGTATTAAAGGACTAGTTATTGTGAAAACAGCCTGTATTAAAGGACTAGTTATTGTGAAAACAGCCTGTGTTAAAGGACTAGTTATTGTGAAAACAGCCTGTATTAAAGGACTAGTTATTGTGAAAACAGCCTGTATTAAAGGACTAGTTATTGTGAAAACAGCCTGTATTAAAGGACTAGTTATTGTGAAAACAGCCTGTATTAAAGGACTAGTTATTGTGAAAACAGCCTGTATTAAAGGACTAGTTATTGTGAAAACAGCCTGTATTAAAGGACTAGTTATTGTGAAAACAGCCTGTATTAAAGGACTAGTTATTGTGAAAACAGCCTGTATTAAAGGACTAGTTATTGTGAAAACAGCCTGTATTAAAGGACTAGTTATTGTGAAAACAGCCTGTGTTAAAGGACTAGTTATTGTGAAAACAGCCTGTATTAAAGGACTAGTTATTGTGAAAACAGCCTGTGTTAAAGGACTAGTTATTGTGAAAACAGCCTGTATTAAAGGACTAGTTATTGTGAAAACAGCCTGTATTAAAGGACTAAGTTATTGTGAAAACAGCCTGTATTAAAGGACTAGTTATTGTGAAAACAGCCTGTATTAAAGGACTAGTTATTGTGAAAACAGCCTGTATTAAAGGACTAGTTATTGTGAAAACAGCCTGTATTAAAGGACTAGTTATTGTGAAAACAGCCTGTATTAAAGGACTAGTTATTGTGAAAACAGCCTGTGTTAAAGGACTAGTTATTGTGAAAACAGCCTGTATTAAAGGACTAGTTATTGTGAAAACAGCCTGTATTAAAGGACTAGTTATTGTGAAAACAGCCTGTGTTAAAGGACTAGTTATTGTGAAAACAGCCTGTGTTAAAGGACTAGTTATTGTGAAAACAGCCTGTATTAAAGGACTAGTTATTGTGAAAACAGCCTGTATTAAAGGACTAGTTATTGTGAAAACAGCCTGTATTAAAGGACTAGTTATTGTGAAAACAGCCTGTATTAAAGGACTAGTTATTGTGAAAACAGCCTGTGTTAAAGGACTAGTTATTGTGAAAACAGCCTGTATTAAAGGACTAGTTATTGTGAAAACAGCCTGTATTAAAGGACTAGTTATTGTGAAAACAGCCTGTATTAAAGGACTAGTTATTGTGAAAACAGCCTGTATTAAAGGACTAGTTATTGTGAAAACAGCCTGTGTTAAAGGACTAGTTATTGTGAAAACAGCCTGTATTAAAGGACTAGTTATTGTGAAAACAGCCTGTATTAAAGGACTAGTTATTGTGAAAACAGCCTGTGTTAAAGGACTAGTTATTGTGAAAACAGCCTGTGTTAAAGGACTAGTTATTGTGAAAACAGCCTGTGTTAAAGGACTAGTTATTGTGAAAACAGCCTGTATTAAAGGACTAGTTATTGTGAAAACAGCCTGTATTAAAGGACTAGTTATTGTGAAAACAGCCTGTATTAAAGGACTAGTTATTGTGAAAACAGCCTGTGTTAAAGGACTAGTTATTGTGAAAACAGCCTGTATTAAAGGACTAGTTATTGTGAAAACAGCCTGTGTTAAAGGACTAGTTATTGTGAAAACAGCCTGTATTAAAGGACTAGTTATTGTGAAAACAGCCCGTGTTAAAGGACTAGTTATTGTGAAAACAGCCTGTGTTAAAGGACTAGTTATGGTGAAAACAGCCTGTGTTAAAGGACTAGTTATGGTGAAAACAGCCTGTGTTAAAGGACTAGTTATTGTGAAAACAGCCTGTGTTAAAGGACTAGTTATGGTGAAAACAGCCTGTGTTAAAGGACTAGTTATGGTGAAAACAGCCTGTGTTAAAGTACTAGTTATTGTGAAAACAGCCTGTATTAAAGGACTAGTTATTGTGAAAACAGCCTGTATTAAAGGACTAAGTTATTGTGAAAACAGCCTGTATTAAAGGACTAGTTATTGTGAAAACAGCCTGTATTAAAGGACTAGTTATTGTGAAAACAGCCTGTATTAAAGGACTAGTTATTGTGAAAACAGCCTGTGTTAAAGGACTAGTTATTGTGAAAACAGCCTGTATTAAAGGACTAAGTTATTGTGAAAACAGCCTGTATTAAAGGACTAGTTATTGTGAAAACAGCCTGTATTAAAGGACTAGTTATTGTGAAAACAGCCTGTGTTAAAGGACTAGTTATTGTGAAAACAGCCTGTGTTAAAGGACTAGTTATTGTGAAAACAGCCTGTGTTAAAGGACTAGTTATTGTGAAAACAGCCTGTGTTAAAGGACTAGTTATTGTGAAAACAGCCTGTATTAAAGGACTAGTTATTGTGAAAACAGCCTGTATTAAAGGACTAGTTATTGTGAAAACAGCCTGTATTAAAGGACTAGTTATTGTGAAAACAGCCTGTATTAAAGGACTAGTTATTGTGAAAACAGCCTGTATTAAAGGACTAGTTATTGTGAAAACAGCCTGTATTAAAGGACTAGTTATTGTGAAAACAGCCTGTATTAAAGGACTAGTTATTGTGAAAACAGCCTGTGTTAAAGGACTAGTTATTGTGAAAACAGCCTGTATTAAAGGACTAGTTATTGTGAAAACAGCCTGTGTTAAAGGACTAGTTATTGTGAAAACAGCCTGTATTAAAGGACTAGTTATTGTGAAAACAGCCTGTATTAAAGGACTAGTTATTGTGAAAACAGCCTGTGTTAAAGGACTAGTTATTGTGAAAACAGCCTGTATTAAAGGACTAAGTTATTGTGAAAACAGCCTGTATTAAAGGACTAGTTATTGTGAAAACAGCCTGTATTAAAGAACTAGTTATTGTGAAAACAGCCTGTATTAAAGGACTAGTTATTGTGAAAACAGCCTGTGTTAAAGGACTAGTTATTGTGAAAACAGCCTGTATTAAAGGACTAGTTATTGTGAAAACAGCCTGTGTTAAAGGACTAGTTATTGTGAAAACAGCCTGTGTTAAAGGACTAGTTATTGTGAAAACAGCCTGTGTTAAAGGACTAGTTATTGTGAAAACAGCCTGTGTTAAAGGACTAGTTATTGTGAAAACAGCCTGTATTAAAGGACTAGTTATTGTGAAAACAGCCTGTATTAAAGGACTAGTTATTGTGAAAACAGCCTGTATTAAAGGACTAGTTATTGTGAAAACAGCCTGTATTAAAGGACTAGTTATTGTGAAAACAGCCTGTATTAAAGGACTAGTTATTGTGAAAACAGCCTGTATTAAAGGACTAGTTATTGTGAAAACAGCCTGTATTAAAGGACTAGTTATTGTGAAAACAGCCTGTGTTAAAGGACTAGTTATTGTGAAAACAGCCTGTATTAAAGGACTAGTTATTGTGAAAACAGCCTGTATTAAAGGACTAGTTATTGTGAAAACAGCCTGTGTTAAAGGACTAGTTATTGTGAAAACAGCCTGTGTTAAAGGACTAGTTCTCTCTCTAACCCTGGCATTCCACAGAGATCTTGAGACAACAGCAATAGAGAGACAGAGATCTTGAGACAACAGCAATAGAGAGACAGAGATCTTGAGACAACAGCAATAGAGAGACAGAGATCTTGAGACAACAGCAATAGAGAGACAGAGATCTTGAGACAACAGCAATAGAGAGACAGAGATCTTGAGACAACAGCAATAGAGAGACAGAGATCTTAAGACAACAGCAATAGAGAGACAGAGATCTTGAGACAACAGCAATAGAGAGACAGAGATCTTGAGACAACAGCAATAGAGAGACAGAGATCTTGAGACAACAGCAATAGAGAGACAGAGATCTTGAGACAACAGCAATAGAGAGACAGAGATCTTGAGACAACAGCAATAGAGAGACAGAGATCTTGAGACAACAGCAATAGAGAGACAGAGATCTTGAGACAACAGCAATAGAGAGACAGAGATCTTGAGACAACAGCAATAGAGAGACAGAGATCTTGAGACAACAGCAATAGAGAGACAGAGATCTTGAGACAACAGCAATAGAGAGACAGAGATCTTGAGACAACAGCAATAGAGAGACAGAGATCTTGAGACAACAGCAATAGAGAGACAGAGATCTTGAGACAACAGCAATAGAGAGACAGAGATCTTGAGACAACAGCAATAGAGAGACAGAGATCTTGAGACAACAGCAATAGAGAGACAGAGATCTTGAGACAACAGCAATAGAGAGACAGAGATCTTGAGACAACAGCAATAGAGAGACAGAGATCTTGAGACAACAGCAATAGAGAGACAGAGATCTTGAGACAACAGCAATAGAGAGACAGAGATCTTGAGACAACAGCAATAGAGAGACAGAGATCTTGAGACAACAGCAATAGAGAGACAGAGATCTTGAGACAACAGCAATAGAGAGACAGAGATCTTGAGACAACAGCAATAGAGAGACAGAGATCTTGAGACAACAGCAATAGAGAGACAGAGATCTTGAGACAACAGCAATAGAGAGACAGAGATCTTGAGACAACAGCAATAGAGAGACAGAGATCTTGAGACAACAGCAATAGAGAGACAGAGATCTTGAGACAACAGCAATAGAGAGACAGAGATCTTGAGACAACAGCAATAGAGAGACAGAGATCTTAAGACAACAGCAATAGAGAGACAGAGATCTTGAGACAACAGCAATAGAGAGACAGAGATCTTGAGACAACAGCAATAGAGAGACAGAGATCTTGAGACAACAGCAATAGAGAGACAGAGATCTTGAGACAACAGCAATAGAGAGACAGAGATCTTGAGACAACAGCAATAGAGAGACAGTTGATGGGGAATTTCCAAGGAGGAAGAATACAACAAAAAGAACCAGATGTATGAAGCACAAAGTCAACACCAAGACACCGAGCCACAGAGTAAATGGCTTGAAGCTTTATCCAAATCCTCTACTCTGCCCTGAACACAAACACACCTGAGGACTCACCTGTTGTGACAGGTGTCTGCCAGTTCTCACGGAGTTTCGCTTCACGCGCTGTGAGGTCACACCTGAGCGGTGAGAGGAGCTGTGGTTGGGAGGGGGGGCGGAGGGTTGGGACAGCTGGCTCTGTTGAACCTGATGGTTCAGGTTGTTGAGGGCACTGACTAGGTGCCCCTGGGTCGGCTGGTACCCACTGTTGATATTAGCAGGTTGTTGTGCCTGGGTTGACTGGTACAGACCATTTATATTCAAAGGTTGTGTCTGGTTGGACTGGTACAGGGTGCTGCTGTTAGCTTGTTGCTGTTTCCCCTGGGTGGTGGTGGGGGGGTTGAGAGCAGAAATATTGGAGGTCTTCGTGGGGCTCTGGGTCGCCCCGAAGCAGGTTGCCCGGTCGGGATTTGTTGATCCACTCTCACTCCCGATCCCTGGGCGAGATTCAGCCGAGGAGTCACTCCCCTTCCAGGTCTTTCCCTCCAGAAGCTTGGCTGCTGCCTCTGTGAATGGCTGGGAGAGAAGAAACACAGAGGATCAGAGTGAGAGAACAGAGGAGAGCGAGAGAGAGAGAGAGAGAGAGAGAGAGAGAGAGACCGAGCATAAATAGAGAACCCACTCACTCCTAATCTCCCAGTGAAAATAAAAAAGTGTTGATCACAAACAGAGAGGAAAATGTTCTTCCTCCCTTCTCCCTCTCTCAGCCTCTGTACCTGACATCCCATGGATCCTCACTGTGGTCTTCTCTGATCTGTGACGCAGCTGTTTTAAAGAGCCCTGTACTCTCATTCCACTGTGGTCTTCTCTGATCTGTGACGCAGCTGTTTTAAAGAGCCCTGTATACTCTCACTCCCCAGCTCTCATCCTGCACTTGTTGGCTAGGCTCTAGGCTCTAAGCAGTCAGGCAGGCAGGCAGAAAAGCACCAGTTGAGATAGGCAGTCAGTCGTGACTGGTGTTAAGAGGAGCAGGAGGCAGAGTGGAGCAGAGCGATGCTGCTAAACAGGCAAAGCAGACGGGCAGGAAGGGAGGAAGGAAGGAAGGAAGGAAGGGAGGTAGACAGACAGACAGAGAGGCAGAAAGACAGGCAGGCAGTGCTAATGCTCTTACTCCCTACAGTGATGTGCTCTTATGCCATCCAAGCACAGAAAGCATTACGGTGTCCTCACGCTTCACTGCCTGACACGGGAAGTAGAGGAGAGGACGCAGGCTCAGAGAGACAGAGAGGAGAGAACATAACAGGAAAACAGAGGGATACATAAGAAAAGCTAAAAGTGAAAAGAAGAGTGGAAGGTCAGAGAGGAGAAGACAGAAGAGCGGAAGGTCAGAGAGGAGAAGAGTGGAAGGTCAGAGAGGAGAAGACAGAAGAGTGGAAGGTCAGAGAGGAGAAGACAGAAGAGCGGAAGGTCAGAGAGGAGAAGACAGAAGAGCGGAAGGTCAGAGAGGAGAAGACAGAAGAGCGGAAGGTCAGAGAGGAGAAGACAGAAGAGCGGAAGGTCAGAGAGGAGAAGACAGAAGAGCGGAAGGTCAGAGAGGAGAAGACAGAAGAGCCGGAAGGTCAGAGAGGAGAAGACAGAAGAGCGGAAGGTCAGAGAGGAGAAGACAGAAGAGCGGAAGGTCAGAGAGGAGAAGACAGAAGAGCGGAAGGTCAGAGAGGAGACGACAGAAGAGCGGAAGGTCAGAGAGGAGAAGACAGAAGAGCGGAAGGTCAGAGAGGAGAAGACAGAAGAGAGGAAGGTCAGAGAGGAGAAGACAGAAGAGCGGAAGGTCAGAGAGGAGAAGACAGA
>NC_068424.1:77361597-77421597 GCF_023373465.1 Oncorhynchus keta
CCAGACCAGAGAGTTACACCTCAAACTAACCCTTCCAGACCAGAGAGTTCTACCTTAAACTGACCCTTCCAGACCAGAGAGTTCTACCTTAAACTGACCATTCCAGACCAGAGAGTTACACCTCAAACTGACCCTTCCAGACCAGAGAGTTACGCCTCAAACTGACCCTTCCAGACCAGAGAGTTACACCTCAAACTGACCCTTCCAGACCAGAGAGTTCTACCTTAAACTGACCCTTCCAGACCAGAGAGTTACGCCTCAAACTGACCCTTCCAGACCAGAGAGTTACACCTCAAACTGACCCTTCCAGACCAGAGAGTTCTACCTTAAACTGACCATTCCAGACCAGAGAGTTACGCCTCAAACTGACCCTTCCAGACCAGAGAGTTACACCTCAAACTGACCCTTCCAGACCAGAGAGTTACACCTCAAACTGTCCCTTCCAGACCAGAGAGTTACACCTCAAACTGACCCTTCCAGACCAGAGAGTTCTACCTCAAACTGACCCTTCCAGACCAGAGAGTTACACCTCAAACTGACCCTTCCAGACCAGAGAGTTACACCTCAAACTGACCCTTCCAGACCAGAGAGTGACACCTCAAACTGACTCTTCCAGACAAAGATTTATACCTCAAACTGACCCTTCCAGACCAGAGAGTTACACCTCAAACTGACCCTTCCAGACCAGAGAGTTCTACCTCAAACAGACCCTTCCAGACCAGAGTTACACCTCAAACTGACCTTTCCAGACCAGAGTTACACCTCAAACTGACCCTTCCAGACCAGAGAGTTACACCTCAAACTGACCCTTCCAGACCAGAGAGTTACACCTCAAACTGACTCTTCCAGACCAGAGAGTTACACCTCAAACTGACCCTTCCAGACCAGAGAGTTACACCTCAAACTGACCCTTCCAGACCAGAGAGTTCTACCTCAAACTGACCCTTCCAGACCAGAGAGTTACACCTCAAACTGACCCTTCCAGACAAAGATTTATACCTCAAACTGACCCTTCCAGACCAGAGAGTTACACCTCAAACTGACCCTTCCAGACCAGAGAGTTAGACCTCAAACTGACCCTTCCAGACCAGAGAGTTACGCCTCAAACTGACCCTTCCAGACCAGAGAGTTACGCCTCAAACTGACCCTTCCAGACCAGAGAGTAATGACTCAAACTGACCCTTCCAGACCAGAGAGTTACACCTCAAACTGACCCTTCCAGACCAGAGAGTTACACCTCAAACTGACCCTTCCAGACCAGAGAGTTACGCCTCAAACTGACCCTTCCAGACCAGAGAGTTACGCCTCAAACTGACCCTTCCAGACCAGAGAGTAATGCCTCAAACTGACCCTTCCAGACCAGAGAGTTACACCTCAAACTGACCCTTCCAGACCAGAGAGTTACGCCTCAAACTGACCCTTCCAGACCAGAGAGTTACACCTCAAACTGACCCTTCCAGACCAGAGAGTTACACCTCAAACTGACCCTTCCAGACCAGAGAGTTACGCCTCAAACTGACCCTTCCAGACCAGAGAGTTACGCCTCAAACTGACCCTTCCAGACCAGAGAGTAATGCCTCAAACTGACCCTTCCAGACCAGAGAGTTACACCTCAAACTGACCCTTCCAGACCAGAGAGTTACGCCTCAAACTGACCCTTCCAGACCAGAGAGTTCTACCTCAAACTGTCCCTTCCAGACCAGAGAGTTACACCTCAAACTGACCCTTCCAGACCAGAGAGTTCTACCTCAAACTGACCCTTCCAGACCAGAGAGTTACACCTCAAACTGACCCTTCCAGACCAGAGAGTTACACCTCAAACTGACCCTTCCAGACCAGAGAGTTCTACCTCAAACAGACCCTTCCAGACCAGAGTTACACCTCAAACTGACCCTTCCAGACCAGAGTTACACCTCAAACTGACCCTTCCAGACCAGAGAGTTACACCTCAAACTGACCCTTCCAGACCAGAGTTACACTTCAAACTGACCCTTCCAGACCAGAGAGTTACGCCTAAAACTGACCCTTCCAGACCAGAGAGTTACACTTCAAACTGACCCTTCCAGACCAGAGAGTTACACCTCAAACTGACCCTTCCAGACCAGAGAGTTACGCCTAAAACTGACCCTTCCAGACCAGAGAGTTACACTTCAAACTGACTCTTCCAGACCAGAGTTACGCCTCAAACTGACCCTTCCAGACCAGAGAGTTACACCTCAAACTGACCCTTCCACACCAGAGTTACACCTCAAACTGACCATTCCACACCAGAGTTACACCTCAAACTGACCCTTCCAGACCAGAGAGTTACACCTCAAACTGACCCTTCCAGACCAGAGAGTTCTACCTTAAACTGACCATTCCAGACCAGAAAGTTACGCCTCAAACTGACCCTTCCAGACCAGAGAGTTACACCTCAAACTGACCCTTCCAGACCAGCGAGTTCTACCTAAAACTGACCCTTCCAGACCAGAGAGTTCTACCTCAAACTGACCCTTCCACACCAGAGTTACACCTCAAACTGACCCTTCCACACCAGTTACACCTCAAACTGACCCTTCCAGACCAGAGAGTTACACCTCAAACTGACCCTTCCAGACCAGCGAGTTCTACCTAAAACTGACCCTTCCAGACCAGAGAGTTCTACCTCAAACTGACCCTTCCAGACCAGAGAGTTACACCTCAAACTGACCCTTCCAGACCAGAGAGTTCTACCTCAAACTGTCCCTTCCAGACCAGAGAGTTACACCTCAAACTGACCCTTCCAGACCAGAGAGTTACACCTCAAACTGACCCTTCCAGACCAGCGAGTTCTACCTAAAACTGACCCTTCCAGACCAGAGAGTTCTACCTCAAACTGACCCTTCCAGACCAGAGAGTTACACCTCAAACTGACCCTTCCAGACCAGAGAGTTCTACCTCAAACTGTCCCTTCCAGACCAGAGAGTTACACCTCAAACTGACCCTCCCAGACCAGAGAGTTCTACCTCAAACTGACCCTTCCAGACCAGAGAGTTACACCTCAAACTGACCCTTCCAGACAAAGATTTATACCTCAAACTGACCCTTCCAGACCAGAGAGTTACACCTCAAACTGACCCTTCCAGACCAGAGAGTTCTACCTCAAACTGTCCCTTCCAGACCAGAGAGTTACACCTCAAACTGACCCTCCCAGACCAGAGAGTTCTACCTCAAACTGACACTTCCAGACCAGAGTTACGCCTCAAACTGACCATTCCAGACCAGAGTTACACTTCAAACTGACCCTTCCAGACCAGAGAGTTACGCCTAAAACTGACCCTTCCAGACCAGAGAGTTACACTTCAAACTGACCCTTCCAGACCAGAGAGTTACACTTCAAACTGACCCTTCCAGACAAGAGAGTTACGCCTAAAACTGACCCTTCAAGACCAGAGAGTTACACTTCAAACTGACTCTTCCAGACCAGAGTTACGCCTCAAACTGACCCTTCCAGACCAGAGAGTTACACCTCAAACTGACCCTTCCACACCAGAGTTACACCTCAAACTGACCCTTCCACACCAGAGTTACACCTCAAACTGACCCTTCCAGACCAGAGAGTTACACCTCAAACTGACCCTTCCAGACCAGAGAGTTCTACCTTAAACTGACCATTCCAGACCAGAGAGTTACGCCTCAAACTGACCCTTCCAGACCAGAGTTACACCTCAAACTGACCCTTCCAGACCAGCGAGTTCTACCTAAAACTGACCCTTCCAGACCAGAGAGGTCTACCTCAAACTGACCCTTCCAGACCAGAGTTACGCCTCAAACTGACCCTTCCAGACCAGAGAGTTACACCTCAAACTGACCCTTCCAGACCAGAGAGTTACACCTCAAACTGACCCTTCCAGACCAGAGAGTTCTACCTCAAACTGACCCTTCCAGACCAGAGAGTTACAGCTCAAACTGACCCTTCCAGACAAAGATTTATACCTCAAACTGACCCTTCCAGACCAGAGAGTTACACCTCAAACTGACCCTTCCAGACCAGAGAGTTCTACCTCAAACTGTCCCTTCCAGACCAGAGAGTTCTACCTCAAACTGACACTTCCAGACCAGAGTTACACTTCAAAGTGACCCTTCCAGACCAGAGAGTTACGCCTAAAACTGACCCTTCCAGACCAGAGAGTTACACTTCAAACTGACCCTTCCAGACCAGAGAGTTACGCCTAAAACTGACCCTTCCAGACCAGAGAGTTACACTTCAAACTGACTCTTCCAGACCAGAGTTACGCCTCAAACTGACCCTTCCAGACCAGAGAGTTACACCTCAAACTGACCCTTCCACACCAGAGTTACACCTCAAACTGACGCTTCCACACCAGAGTTACACCTCAAACTGACCCTTCCAGACCAGAGAGTTACACCTCAAACTGACCCTTCCAGACCAGAGAGTTACACCTCAAACTGACCCTTCCAGACCAGTGAGTTCTACCTAAAACTGACCCTTCCAGACCAGAGTTCTACCTCAAACTGACCCTTCCAGACCAGAGAGTTACGCCTCAAACTGACCCTTCCAGACCAGAGAGTTACACCTCAAACTGACCCTTCCAGACCAGAGAGTTACACCTCAAACTGACCCTTCCAGACCAGAGAGTTACACCTCAAACTGACCCTTCCAGACCAGAGAGTTCTACCTCAAACTGTCCCTTCCAGACCAGAGAGTTACACCTCAAACTGACCCTCCCAGACCAGAGTTCTACCTCAAACTGACCCTTCCAGACCAGAGAGTTACACCTCAAACTGACCCTTCCAGACCAGAGAGTTCTACCTCAAACTGTCCCTTCCAGACCAGAGAGTTACACCTCAAACTGACCCTCCCAGACCAGAGTTCTACCTCAAACTGACCCTTCCAGACCAGAGAGTTACACCTCAAACTGACCCTTCCAGACAAAAATGTATACCTCAAACTGACCCTTCCAGACCAGAGAGTTACACCTCAAACTGACCCTTCCAGACCAGAGAGTTCTACCTCAAACAGACTCTTCCAGACCAGAGTTACACCTCAAACTGACCCTTCCAGACCAGAGTTACACCTCAAACTGACCCTTCCAGACCAGAGAGTTACAGCTCAAACTGACCCTTCCAGACCAGAGAGTGACACCTCAAACTGACTCTTCCAGACCAGAGAGTTACACCTCAAACTGACCCTTCCAGACCAGAGAGTTACACCTCAAACTGACCCTTCCAGACCAGAGAGTTACGCCTCAAACTGACCCTTCCAGACCAGAGAGTTACGCCTCAAACTGACCCTTCCAGACCAGAGAGTAATGCCTCAAACTGACCCTTCCAGACCAGAGAGTTACACCTCAAACTGACCCTTCCAGACCAGAGAGTTACGCCTCAAACTGACCCTTCCAGACCAGAGAGTTACACCTCAAACTGACCCTTCCAGACCAGAGAGTTCTACCTCAAACTGACCCTTCCAGACCAGAGAGTTCTACCTCAAACTGACCCTTCCAGACCAGAGAGTTACACCTCAAACTGACCCTTCCAGACCAGAGAGTTACACCTCAAACTGACCCTTCCAGACCAGAGAGTTCTACCTCAAACAGACCCTTCCAGACCAGAGTTACACCTCAAACTGACCCTTCCAGACCAGAGTTACACCTCAAACTGACCCTTCCAGACCAGAGAGTTACACCTCAAACTGACCCTTCCAGACCAGAGTTACACTTCAAACTGACCCTTCCAGACCAGAGAGTTACGCCTAAAACTGACCCTTCCAGACCAGAGAGTTACACTTCAAACTGACCCTTCCAGACCAGAGAGTTACACCTCAAACTGACCCTTCCAGACCAGAGAGTTACGCCTAAAACTGACCCTTCCAGACCAGAGAGTTACACTTCAAACTGACTCTTCCAGACCAGAGTTACGCCTCAAACTGACCCTTCCAGACCAGAGAGTTACACCTCAAACTGACCCTTCCACACCAGAGTTACACCTCAAACTGACCATTCCACACCAGAGTTACACCTCAAACTGACCCTTCCAGACCAGAGAGTTACACCTCAAACTGACCCTTCCAGACCAGAGAGTTCTACCTTAAACTGACCATTCCAGACCAGAAAGTTACGCCTCAAACTGACCCTTCCAGACCAGAGAGTTACACCTCAAACTGACCCTTCCAGACCAGCGAGTTCTACCTAAAACTGACCCTTCCAGACCAGAGAGTTCTACCTCAAACTGACCCTTCCACACCAGAGTTACACCTCAAACTGACCCTTCCACACCAGTTACACCTCAAACTGACCCTTCCAGACCAGAGAGTTACACCTCAAACTGACCCTTCCAGACCAGCGAGTTCTACCTAAAACTGACCCTTCCAGACCAGAGAGTTCTACCTCAAACTGACCCTTCCAGACCAGAGAGTTACACCTCAAACTGACCCTTCCAGACCAGAGAGTTCTACCTCAAACTGTCCCTTCCAGACCAGAGAGTTACACCTCAAACTGACCCTTCCAGACCAGAGAGTTACACCTCAAACTGACCCTTCCAGACCAGCGAGTTCTACCTAAAACTGACCCTTCCAGACCAGAGAGTTCTACCTCAAACTGACCCTTCCAGACCAGAGAGTTACACCTCAAACTGACCCTTCCAGACCAGAGAGTTCTACCTCAAACTGTCCCTTCCAGACCAGAGAGTTACACCTCAAACTGACCCTCCCAGACCAGAGAGTTCTACCTCAAACTGACCCTTCCAGACCAGAGAGTTACACCTCAAACTGACCCTTCCAGACAAAGATTTATACCTCAAACTGACCCTTCCAGACCAGAGAGTTACACCTCAAACTGACCCTTCCAGACCAGAGAGTTCTACCTCAAACTGTCCCTTCCAGACCAGAGAGTTACACCTCAAACTGACCCTCCCAGACCAGAGAGTTCTACCTCAAACTGACACTTCCAGACCAGAGTTACGCCTCAAACTGACCATTCCAGACCAGAGTTACACTTCAAACTGACCCTTCCAGACCAGAGAGTTACGCCTAAAACTGACCCTTCCAGACCAGAGAGTTACACTTCAAACTGACCCTTCCAGACCAGAGAGTTACACTTCAAACTGACCCTTCCAGACAAGAGAGTTACGCCTAAAACTGACCCTTCAAGACCAGAGAGTTACACTTCAAACTGACTCTTCCAGACCAGAGTTACGCCTCAAACTGACCCTTCCAGACCAGAGAGTTACACCTCAAACTGACCCTTCCACACCAGAGTTACACCTCAAACTGACCCTTCCACACCAGAGTTACACCTCAAACTGACCCTTCCAGACCAGAGAGTTACACCTCAAACTGACCCTTCCAGACCAGAGAGTTCTACCTTAAACTGACCATTCCAGACCAGAGAGTTACGCCTCAAACTGACCCTTCCAGACCAGAGTTACACCTCAAACTGACCCTTCCAGACCAGCGAGTTCTACCTAAAACTGACCCTTCCAGACCAGAGAGGTCTACCTCAAACTGACCCTTCCAGACCAGAGTTACGCCTCAAACTGACCCTTCCAGACCAGAGAGTTACACCTCAAACTGACCCTTCCAGACCAGAGAGTTACACCTCAAACTGACCCTTCCAGACCAGAGAGTTCTACCTCAAACTGACCCTTCCAGACCAGAGAGTTACAGCTCAAACTGACCCTTCCAGACAAAGATTTATACCTCAAACTGACCCTTCCAGACCAGAGAGTTACACCTCAAACTGACCCTTCCAGACCAGAGAGTTCTACCTCAAACTGTCCCTTCCAGACCAGAGAATTCTACCTCAAACTGACACTTCCAGACCAGAGTTACACTTCAAAGTGACCCTTCCAGACCAGAGAGTTACGCCTAAAACTGACCCTTCCAGACCAGAGAGTTACACTTCAAACTGACCCTTCCAGACCAGAGAGTTACGCCTAAAACTGACCCTTCCAGACCAGAGAGTTACACTTCAAACTGACTCTTCCAGACCAGAGTTACGCCTCAAACTGACCCTTCCAGACCAGAGAGTTACACCTCAAACTGACCCTTCCACACCAGAGTTACACCTCAAACTGACGCTTCCACACCAGAGTTACACCTCAAACTGACCCTTCCAGACCAGAGAGTTACACCTCAAACTGACCCTTCCAGACCAGAGAGTTACACCTCAAACTGACCCTTCCAGACCAGTGAGTTCTACCTAAAACTGACCCTTCCAGACCAGAGTTCTACCTCAAACTGACCCTTCCAGACCAGAGAGTTACGCCTCAAACTGACCCTTCCAGACCAGAGAGTTACACCTCAAACTGACCCTTCCAGACCAGAGAGTTACACCTCAAACTGACCCTTCCAGACCAGAGAGTTACACCTCAAACTGACCCTTCCAGACCAGAGAGTTCTACCTCAAACTGTCCCTTCCAGACCAGAGAGTTCTACCTCAAACTGACCCTTCCAGACCAGAGAGTTACAGCTCAAACTGACCCTTCCAGACAAAAATGTATACCTCAAACTGACCCTTCCAGACCAGAGAGTTACACCTCAAACTGACCCTTCCAGACCAGAGAGTTCTACCTCAAACAGACTCTTCCAGACCAGAGTTACACCTCAAACTGACCCTTCCAGACCAGAGTTACACCTCAAACTGACCCTTCCAGACCAGAGAGTTACAGCTCAAACTGACCCTTCCAGACCAGAGAGTGACACCTCAAACTGACTCTTCCAGACCAGAGAGTTACACCTCAAACTGACCCTTCCAGACCAGAGAGTTACACCTCAAACTGACCCTTCCAGACCAGAGAGTTACGCCTCAAACTGACCCTTCCAGACCAGAGAGTTACGCCTCAAACTGACCCTTCCAGACCAGAGAGTAATGCCTCAAACTGACCCTTCCAGACCAGAGAGTTACACCTCAAACTGACCCTTCCAGACCAGAGAGTTACGCCTCAAACTGACCCTTCCAGACCAGAGAGTTACACCTCAAACTGACCCTTCCAGACCAGAGAGTTCTACCTCAAACTGACCCTTCCAGACCAGAGAGTTCTACCTCAAACTGACCCTTCCAGACCAGAGAGTTACACCTCAAACTGACCCTTCCAGACCAGAGAGTTACACCTCAAACTGACCCTTCCAGACCAGAGAGTTCTACCTCAAACAGACCCTTCCAGACCAGAGTTACACCTCAAACTGACCCTTCCAGACCAGAGTTACACCTCAAACTGACCCTTCCAGACCAGAGAGTTACACCTCAAACTGACCCTTCCAGACCAGAGTTACACTTCAAACTGACCCTTCCAGACCAGAGAGTTACGCCTAAAACTGACCCTTCCAGACCAGAGAGTTACACTTCAAACTGACCCTTCCAGACCAGAGAGTTACACCTCAAACTGACCCTTCCAGACCAGAGAGTTACGCCTAAAACTGACCCTTCCAGACCAGAGAGTTACACTTCAAACTGACTCTTCCAGACCAGAGTTACGCCTCAAACTGACCCTTCCAGACCAGAGAGTTACACCTCAAACTGACCCTTCCACACCAGAGTTACACCTCAAACTGACCATTCCACACCAGAGTTACACCTCAAACTGACCCTTCCAGACCAGAGAGTTACACCTCAAACTGACCCTTCCAGACCAGAGAGTTCTACCTTAAACTGACCATTCCAGACCAGAAAGTTACGCCTCAAACTGACCCTTCCAGACCAGAGAGTTACACCTCAAACTGACCCTTCCAGACCAGCGAGTTCTACCTAAAACTGACCCTTCCAGACCAGAGAGTTCTACCTCAAACTGACCCTTCCACACCAGAGTTACACCTCAAACTGACCCTTCCACACCAGTTACACCTCAAACTGACCCTTCCAGACCAGAGAGTTACACCTCAAACTGACCCTTCCAGACCAGCGAGTTCTACCTAAAACTGACCCTTCCAGACCAGAGAGTTCTACCTCAAACTGACCCTTCCAGACCAGAGAGTTACACCTCAAACTGACCCTTCCAGACCAGAGAGTTCTACCTCAAACTGTCCCTTCCAGACCAGAGAGTTACACCTCAAACTGACCCTTCCAGACCAGAGAGTTACACCTCAAACTGACCCTTCCAGACCAGCGAGTTCTACCTAAAACTGACCCTTCCAGACCAGAGAGTTCTACCTCAAACTGACCCTTCCAGACCAGAGAGTTACACCTCAAACTGACCCTTCCAGACCAGAGAGTTCTACCTCAAACTGTCCCTTCCAGACCAGAGAGTTACACCTCAAACTGACCCTCCCAGACCAGAGAGTTCTACCTCAAACTGACCCTTCCAGACCAGAGAGTTACACCTCAAACTGACCCTTCCAGACAAAGATTTATACCTCAAACTGACCCTTCCAGACCAGAGAGTTACACCTCAAACTGACCCTTCCAGACCAGAGAGTTCTACCTCAAACTGTCCCTTCCAGACCAGAGAGTTACACCTCAAACTGACCCTCCCAGACCAGAGAGTTCTACCTCAAACTGACACTTCCAGACCAGAGTTACGCCTCAAACTGACCATTCCAGACCAGAGTTACACTTCAAACTGACCCTTCCAGACCAGAGAGTTACGCCTAAAACTGACCCTTCCAGACCAGAGAGTTACACTTCAAACTGACCCTTCCAGACCAGAGAGTTACACTTCAAACTGACCCTTCCAGACAAGAGAGTTACGCCTAAAACTGACCCTTCAAGACCAGAGAGTTACACTTCAAACTGACTCTTCCAGACCAGAGTTACGCCTCAAACTGACCCTTCCAGACCAGAGAGTTACACCTCAAACTGACCCTTCCACACCAGAGTTACACCTCAAACTGACCCTTCCACACCAGAGTTACACCTCAAACTGACCCTTCCAGACCAGAGAGTTACACCTCAAACTGACCCTTCCAGACCAGAGAGTTCTACCTTAAACTGACCATTCCAGACCAGAGAGTTACGCCTCAAACTGACCCTTCCAGACCAGAGTTACACCTCAAACTGACCCTTCCAGACCAGCGAGTTCTACCTAAAACTGACCCTTCCAGACCAGAGAGGTCTACCTCAAACTGACCCTTCCAGACCAGAGTTACGCCTCAAACTGACTTGACGCCTCAAACCCTTCCAGACCAGAGAGTTACACCTCAAACTGACCCTTCCAGACCAGAGAGTTACACCTCAAACTGACCCTTCCAGACCAGAGAGTTCTACCTCAAACTGACCCTTCCAGACCAGAGAGTTACAGCTCAAACTGACCCTTCCAGACCAGAGAGTTACAGCTCAAACTGACCCTTCCAGACCAGAGAGTTACACCTCAAACTGACCCTTCCAGACCAGAGAGTTCTACCTCAAACTGTCCCTTCCAGACCAGAGAATTCTACCTCAAACTGACACTTCCAGACCAGAGTTACACTTCAAAGTGACCCTTCCAGACCAGAGAGTTACGCCTAAAACTGACCCTTCCAGACCAGAGAGTTACACTTCAAACTGACCCTTCCAGACCAGAGAGTTACGCCTAAAACTGACCCTTCCAGACCAGAGAGTTACACTTCAAACTGACTCTTCCAGACCAGAGTTACGCCTCAAACTGACCCTTCCAGACCAGAGAGTTACACCTCAAACTGACCCTTCCACACCAGAGTTACACCTCAAACTGACGCTTCCACACCAGAGTTACACCTCAAACTGACCCTTCCAGACCAGAGAGTTACACCTCAAACTGACCCTTCCAGACCAGAGAGTTACACCTCAAACTGACCCTTCCAGACCAGTGAGTTCTACCTAAAACTGACCCTTCCAGACCAGAGTTCTACCTCAAACTGACCCTTCCAGACCAGAGAGTTACGCCTCAAACTGACCCTTCCAGACCAGAGAGTTACACCTCAAACTGACCCTTCCAGACCAGAGAGTTACACCTCAAACTGACCCTTCCAGACCAGAGAGTTACACCTCAAACTGACCCTTCCAGACCAGAGAGTTCTACCTCAAACTGTCCCTTCCAGACCAGAGAGTTACACCTCAAACTGACCCTCCCAGACCAGAGTTCTACCTCAAACTGACCCTTCCAGACCAGAGAGTTACACCTCAAACTGACCCTTCCAGACCAGAGAGTTCTACCTCAAACTGTCCCTTCCAGACCAGAGAGTTACACCTCAAACTGACCCTCCCAGACCAGAGTTCTACCTCAAACTGACCCTTCCAGACCAGAGAGTTACACCTCAAACTGACCCTTCCAGACAAAAATGTATACCTCAAACTGACCCTTCCAGACCAGAGAGTTACACCTCAAACTGACCCTTCCAGACCAGAGAGTTCTACCTCAAACAGACTCTTCCAGACCAGAGTTACACCTCAAACTGACCCTTCCAGACCAGAGTTACACCTCAAACTGACCCTTCCAGACCAGAGAGTTACAGCTCAAACTGACCCTTCCAGACCAGAGAGTGACACCTCAAACTGACTCTTCCAGACCAGAGAGTTACACCTCAAACTGACCCTTCCAGACCAGAGAGTTACACCTCAAACTGACCCTTCCAGACCAGAGAGTTACGCCTCAAACTGACCCTTCCAGACCAGAGAGTTACGCCTCAAACTGACCCTTCCAGACCAGAGAGTAATGCCTCAAACTGACCCTTCCAGACCAGAGAGATACGCCTTTAACTGACCCTTCCAGACCAGAGAGTTACACCTCAAACTGATCCTTCCAGACCAGAGAATTCTACCTCAAACTGACCCTTCCAGACCAGAGAGTTACACCTCAAACTGACCCTTCCAGACAAAGATTTATACCTCAAACTGACCCTTCCAGACCAGAGAGTTACACCTCAAACTGACCCTTCCAGACCAGAGAGTTACGCCTCAAACTGACCCTTCCAGACCAGAGTTACACTTCAAACTGACCCTTCCAGACCAGAGAGTTACACCTAAAACTGACCCTTCCAGACCAGAGAGTTACACTTCAAACTGACTCTTCCAGACCAGAGTTACACCTCAAACTGACCCTTCCACACCAGAGTTACACCTCAAACTGACCCTTCCAGACCAGAGAGTTACGCCTTTAACTGACCCTTCCAGACCAGAGAGTTACACCTCAAACTGACCCTTCCAGACAAAGATTTATACCTCAAACTGACCCTTCCAGACCAGAGAGTTACACCTCAAACTGACCCTTCCAGACCACAGAGTTACGCCTCAAACTGACCCTTCCAGACCAGAGTTACACTTCAAACTGACCCTTCCAGACCAGAGAGTTACGCCTAAAACTGACCCTTCCAGACCAGTGAGTTCTACCTAAAACTGACCCTTCCAGACCAGAGTTCTACCTCAAACTGACCCTTCCAGACCAGAGAGTTACGCCTCAAACTGACCCTTCCAGACCAGAGAGTTACACCTCAAACTGACCCTTCCAGACCAGAGAGTTACACCTCAAACTGACCCTTCCAGACCAGAGAGTTACACCTCAAACTGACCCTTCCAGACCAGAGAGTTCTACCTCAAACTGACCCTTCCACACCAGAGTTACACCTCAAACTGACGCTTCCACACCAGAGTTACACCTCAAACTGACCCTTCCAGACCAGAGAGTTACACCTCAAACTGACCCTTCCAGACCAGAGAGTTACACCTCAAACTGACCCTTCCAGACCAGTGAGTTCTACCTAAAACTGACCCTTCCAGACCAGAGTTCTACCTCAAACTGACCCTTCCAGACCAGAGAGTTACGCCTCAAACTGACCCTTCCAGACCAGAGAGTTACACCTCAAACTGACCCTTCCAGACCAGAGAGTTACACCTCAAACTGACCCTTCCAGACCAGAGAGTTACACCTCAAACTGACCCTTCCAGACCAGAGAGTTCTACCTCAAACTGTCCCTTCCAGACCAGAGAGTTACACCTCAAACTGACCCTCCCAGACCAAAGAGTTCTACCTCAAACTGACCCTTCCAGACCAGAGAGTTACACCTCAAACTGACCCTTCCAGACAAAGACTTATACCTCAAACTGACCCTTCCAGACCAGAGAGTTACACCTCAAACTGACCCTTCCAGACCAGAGAGTTCTACCTCAAACTGTCCCTTCCAGACCAGAGAGTTACACCTCAAACTGACCCTCCCAGACCAGAGAGTTCTACCTCAAACTGACCCTTCCAGACCAGAGAGTTACACCTCAAACTGACCCTTCCAGACAAAGATTTATACCTCAAACTGACCCTTCCAGACCAGAGAGTTACACCTCAAACTGACCCTTCCAGACCAGAGAGTTACACCTCAAACTGACCATTCCAGACCAGAGAGTTCTACCTCAAACTGTCCCTTCCAGACCAGAGAGTTACACCTCAAACTGACCCTCCCAGAACAGAGTTCTACCTCAAACTGACCCTTCCAGACCAGAGAGTTACACCTCAAACTGACCCTTTCAGACAAAAATGTATACCTCAAACTGACCCTTCCAGACCGGAGAGTTACACCTCAAACTGACCCTTCCAGACCAGAGAGTTCTACCTCAAACAGACTCTTCCAGACCAGAGTTACACCTCAAACTGACCCTTCCAGACCAGAGTTACACCTCAAACTGATCCTTCCAGACCAGAGAATTCTACCTCAAACTGACCCTTCCAGACCAGAGAGTTACACCTCAAACTGACCCTTCCAGACAAAGATTTATACCTCAAACTGACCCTTCCAGACCAGAGAGTTACACCTCAAACTGACCCTTCCAGACCAGAGAGTTACGCCTCAAACTGACCCTTCCAGACCAGAGTTACACTTCAAACTGACCCTTCCAGACCAGAGAGTTACGCCTAAAACTGACCCTTCCAGACCAGAGAGTTACACTTCAAACTGACTCTTCCAGACCAGAGTTACACCTCAAACTGACCCTTCCACACCAGAGTTACACCTCAAACTGACCCTTCCAGACCAGAGAGTTACGCCTTTAACTGACCCTTCCAGACCAGAGAGTTACACCTCAAACTGACCCTTCCAGACAAAGATTTATACCTCAAACTGACCCTTCCAGACCAGAGAGTTACACCTCAAACTGACCCTTCCAGACCACAGAGTTACGCCTCAAACTGACCCTTCCAGACCAGAGTTACACTTCAAACTGACCCTTCCAGACCAGAGAGTTACGCCTAAAACTGACCCTTCCAGACCAGAGAGTTACACTTCAAACGGACTCTTCCAGACCAGAGTTACACCTCAAACTGACCCTTCCACACCAGAGTTACACCTCAAACTGACCCTTCCAGACCAGAGAGTTACACCTCAAACTGACCCTTCCAGACCAGAGAGTTACGCCTCAAACTGTCCCTTCCAGACCAGAGTTACACTTCAAACTGACCCTTCCAGACCAGAGAGTTACACCTCAAACTGACCCTTCCAGACCAGAGAGTTACGCCTTTAACTGACCCTTCCAGACCAGAGAGTTACACCTCAAACTGATCCTTCCAGACCAGAGAGTTCTACCTCAAACTGACCCTTCCAGACCAGAGAGTTACACCTCAAACTGACCCTTCCAGACAAAGATTTATACCTCAAACTGACCCTTCCAGACCAGAGAGTTACACCTCAAACTGACCCTTCCAGACCAGAGAGTTACGCCTCAAACTGACCCTTCCAGACCAGAGTTACACTTCAAACTGACCCTTCCAGACCAGAGAGTTACGCCTAAAACTGACCCTTCCAGACCAGAGAGTTACACTTCAAACTGACTCTTCCAGACCAGAGTTACACCTCAAACTGACCCTTCCACACCAGAGTTACACCTCAAACTGACCCTTCCAGACCAGAGAGTTACACTCAAACTGACCCTTCCAGACCAGAGAGTTCTACCTCAAACTGACCCTTCCAGACCAGAGAGTTACACCTCAAACTGACCCTTCCAGACAAAGATTTATACCTCAAACTGACCCTTCCAGACCAGAGAGTTACACCTCAAACTGACCCTTCCAGACCAGAGAGTTACGCCTAAAACTGATCCTTCCAGACCAGAGAGTTACACTTCAAACTGACTCTTCCAGACCAGAGTTACACCTCAAACTGACCCTTCCACACCAGAGTTACACCTCAAACTGACCCTTCCAGACCAGAGAGTTACACCTCAAACTGACCCTTCCAGACCAGAGAGTTCTACCTCAAACTGACCCTTCCAGACCAGAGAGTTACACCTCAAACTGACCCTTCCAGACCAGAGAGTTCTACCTCAAACTGTCCCTTCCAGACCAGAGAGTTACACCTCAAACTGACCCTTCCAGACCAGAGAGTTCTACCTCAAACTGACCCTTCCAGACCAGAGAGTTACACCTCAAACTGACCCTTCCAGACCAGAGAGTTACGCCTCAAACTGACCCTTCCAGACAAAGAGTTCTACCTCAAACTGACCCTTCCAGACCAGAGAGTTACACCTCAAACTGACCCTTCCAGACCAGAGAGTTATGCCTCAAACTGACCCTTCTAGACCAGAGTTACGCCTCAAACTGACCCTTCCAGACCAGAGAGTTACACATCAAACTGACCCTTCCAGACCAGAGTTCTACCTCAAACTGACCCTTCCAGACCAGAGAGTTACACCTCAAACTGACCCTTCCAGACAAAGATTTATACCTCAAACTGACCCTTCCAGACCAGAGAGTTACACCTCAAACTGACCCTTCCAGACCAGAGAGTTACGCCTCAAACTGACCCTTCCAGACCAGAGTTACACTTCAAACTGACCCTTCCAGACCAGAGAGTTACGCCTAAAACTGACCCTTCCAGACCAGAGAGTTACACTTCAAACTGACTCTTCCAGACCAGAGTTACACCTCAAACTGACCCTTCCACACCAGAGTTACACCTCAAACTGACCCTTCCAGACCAGAGAGTTACACCTCAAACTGACCCTTCCAGACCAGAGAGTTCTACCTCAAACTGACCCTTCCAGACCAGAGAGTTACACCTCAAACTGACCCTTCCAGACAAAGATTTATACCTCAAACTGACCCTTCCAGACCAGAGAGTTACACCTCAAACTGACCCTTCCAGACCAGAGAGTTACGCCTAAAACTGATCCTTCCAGACCAGAGAGTTACACTTCAAACTGACTCTTCCAGACCAGAGTTACACCTCAAACTGACCCTTCCACACCAGAGTTACACCTCAAACTGACCCTTCCAGACCAGACAGTTACACCTCAAACTGACCCTTCCAGACCAGAGAGTTCTACCTCAAACTGACCCTTCCAGACCAGAGAGTTACACCTCAAACTGACCCTTCCAGACCAGAGAGTTCTACCTCAAACTGTCCCTTCCAGACCAGAGAGTTACACCTCAAACTGACCCTTCCAGACCAGAGAGTTCTACCTCAAACTGACCCTTCCAGACCAGAGAGTTACACCTCAAACTGACCCTTCCAGACCAGAGAGTTACACCTCAAACTGACCCTTCCAGACAAAGATTTATACCTCAAACTGACCCTTCCAGACCAGAGAGTTACACCTCAAACTGACCCTTCCAGACCAGAGAGTTACACCTCAAACTGACCATTCCAGACCAGAGAGTTCTACCTCAAACTGTCCCTTCCAGACCAGAGAGTTACACCTCAAACTGACCCTCCCAGAACAGAGTTCTACCTCAAACTGACCCTTCCAGACCAGAGAGTTACACCTCAAACTGACCCTTTCAGACAAAAATGTATACCTCAAACTGACCCTTCCAGACCGGAGAGTTACACCTCAAACTGACCCTTCCAGACCAGAGAGTTCTACCTCAAACAGACTCTTCCAGACCAGAGTTACACCTCAAACTGACCCTTCCAGACCAGAGTTACACCTCAAACTGATCCTTCCAGACCAGAGAATTCTACCTCAAACTGACCCTTCCAGACCAGAGAGTTACACCTCAAACTGACCCTTCCAGACAAAGATTTATACCTCAAACTGACCCTTCCAGACCAGAGAGTTACACCTCAAACTGACCCTTCCAGACCAGAGAGTTACGCCTCAAACTGACCCTTCCAGACCAGAGTTACACTTCAAACTGACCCTTCCAGACCAGAGAGTTACGCCTAAAACTGACCCTTCCAGACCAGAGAGTTACACTTCAAACTGACTCTTCCAGACCAGAGTTACACCTCAAACTGACCCTTCCACACCAGAGTTACACCTCAAACTGACCCTTCCAGACCAGAGAGTTACGCCTTTAACTGACCCTTCCAGACCAGAGAGTTACACCTCAAACTGACCCTTCCAGACAAAGATTTATACCTCAAACTGACCCTTCCAGACCAGAGAGTTACACCTCAAACTGACCCTTCCAGACCACAGAGTTACGCCTCAAACTGACCCTTCCAGACCAGAGTTACACTTCAAACTGACCCTTCCAGACCAGAGAGTTACGCCTAAAACTGACCCTTCCAGACCAGAGAGTTACACTTCAAACGGACTCTTCCAGACCAGAGTTACACCTCAAACTGACCCTTCCACACCAGAGTTACACCTCAAACTGACCCTTCCAGACCAGAGAGTTACACCTCAAACTGACCCTTCCAGACCAGAGAGTTACGCCTCAAACTGTCCCTTCCAGACCAGAGTTACACTTCAAACTGACCCTTCCAGACCAGAGAGTTACACCTCAAACTGACCCTTCCAGACCAGAGAGTTACGCCTTTAACTGACCCTTCCAGACCAGAGAGTTACACTCAAACTGATCCTTCCAGACCAGAGAGTTCTACCTCAAACTGACCCTTCCAGACCAGAGAGTTACACCTCAAACTGACCCTTCCAGACAAAGATTTATACCTCAAACTGACCCTTCCAGACCAGAGAGTTACACCTCAAACTGACCCTTCCAGACCAGAGAGTTACGCCTCAAACTGACCCTTCCAGACCAGAGTTACACTTCAAACTGACCCTTCCAGACCAGAGAGTTACGCCTAAAACTGACCCTTCCAGACCAGAGAGTTACACTTCAAACTGACTCTTCCAGACCAGAGTTACACCTCAAACTGACCCTTCCACACCAGAGTTACACCTCAAACTGACCCTTCCAGACCAGAGAGTTACACCTCAAACTGACCCTTCCAGACCAGAGAGTTCTACCTCAAACTGACCCTTCCAGACCAGAGAGTTACACCTCAAACTGACCCTTCCAGACAAAGATTTATACCTCAAACTGACCCTTCCAGACCAGAGAGTTACACCTCAAACTGACCCTTCCAGACCAGAGAGTTACGCCTAAAACTGATCCTTCCAGACCAGAGAGTTACACTTCAAACTGACTCTTCCAGACCAGAGTTACACCTCAAACTGACCCTTCCACACCAGAGTTACACCTCAAACTGACCCTTCCAGACCAGAGAGTTACACCTCAAACTGACCCTTCCAGACCAGAGAGTTCTACCTCAAACTGACCCTTCCAGACCAGAGAGTTACACCTCAAACTGACCCTTCCAGACCAGAGAGTTCTACCTCAAACTGTCCCTTCCAGACCAGAGAGTTACACCTCAAACTGACCCTTCCAGACCAGAGAGTTCTACCTCAAACTGACCCTTCCAGACCAGAGAGTTACACCTCAAACTGACCCTTCCAGACCAGAGAGTTACGCCTCAAACTGACCCTTCCAGACAAAGAGTTCTACCTCAAACTGACCCTTCCAGACCAGAGAGTTACACCTCAAACTGACCCTTCCAGACCAGAGAGTTATGCCTCAAACTGACCCTTCTAGACCAGAGTTACGCCTCAAACTGACCCTTCCAGACCAGAGAGTTACACATCAAACTGACCCTTCCAGACCAGAGTTCTACCTCAAACTGACCCTTCCAGACCAGAGAGTTACACCTCAAACTGACCCTTCCAGACAAAGATTTATACCTCAAACTGACCCTTCCAGACCAGAGAGTTACACCTCAAACTGACCCTTCCAGACCAGAGAGTTACGCCTCAAACTGACCCTTCCAGACCAGAGTTACACTTCAAACTGACCCTTCCAGACCAGAGAGTTACGCCTAAAACTGACCCTTCCAGACCAGAGAGTTACACTTCAAACTGACTCTTCCAGACCAGAGTTACACCTCAAACTGACCCTTCCACACCAGAGTTACACCTCAAACTGACCCTTCCAGACCAGAGAGTTACACCTCAAACTGACCCTTCCAGACCAGAGAGTTCTACCTCAAACTGACCCTTCCAGACCAGAGAGTTACACCTCAAACTGACCCTTCCAGACAAAGATTTATACCTCAAACTGACCCTTCCAGACCAGAGAGTTACACCTCAAACTGACCCTTCCAGACCAGAGAGTTACGCCTAAAACTGATCCTTCCAGACCAGAGAGTTACACTTCAAACTGACTCTTCCAGACCAGAGTTACACCTCAAACTGACCCTTCCACACCAGAGTTACACCTCAAACTGACCCTTCCAGACCAGACAGTTACACCTCAAACTGACCCTTCCAGACCAGAGAGTTCTACCTCAAACTGACCCTTCCAGACCAGAGAGTTACACCTCAAACTGACCCTTCCAGACCAGAGAGTTCTACCTCAAACTGTCCCTTCCAGACCAGAGAGTTACACCTCAAACTGACCCTTCCAGACCAGAGAGTTCTACCTCAAACTGACCCTTCCAGACCAGAGAGTTACACCTCAAACTGACCCTTCCAGACCAGAGAGTTACGCCTCAAACTGACCCTTCCAGACCAGAGAGTTACACCTCAAACTGACCCTTCCAGACAAAGAGTTCTACCTCAAACTGACCCTTCCAGACCAGAGAGTTACACCTCAAACTGACCCTTCCAGACCAGAGAGTTATGCCTCAAACTGACCCTTCTAGACCAGAGTTACGCCTCAAACTGACCCTTCCAGACCAGAGAGTTACACATCAAACTGACCCTTCCAGACCAGAGTTCTACCTCAAACTGACCCTTCCAGACCAGAGAGTTACACCTCAAACTGACCCTTCCAGACCAGAGAGTTATGCCTCAAACTGACCCTTCTAGACCAGAGAGTTACACCTCAAACTGACCCTTCCAGACCAGAGAGTTACGCCTCAAACTGACCCTTCTAGACCAGAGAGTTACACCTCAAACTGACAGCCAATGTTGGGCCCTTCTGGTAGTCAGAGACTCCCAGCCAACAGAACTATATAAAAGGCAATGATGTGTACAAACACTGTCTCCAGTGATAAAACACAAGGTTGAGTGATAAAGGTTGAGTCTAAAGGTTTAAACCAGAGGCTATTGTATCCATGTAGATTAAATCACTATAGTCACTAAGTACTGGGAGGAGCGATGCTTGAACAATCTTCCTCCTGTTTTCAAAAGTAAGGCAGGATTTATTTCTAGAGGAACCCGAACTTAATTAGTTAGTTTTTCAACGTGTGTTTTAAAAGGCAGTTTTATCATCAATCCAAATACTTACAATTCTATTTTACCTTAACTGGGCAAGTCCGTTGGTTAGCAGATGTTATTGCGAGGGTAGTGAAATGCTTGTGCTTCTAGTTCTGACAGTGCAGCAATATCTATCAAGTAATCTAACAATTCCACAACAACTACCTATTACACACAAATCTAAGTAAAGGGAGGGAATAAGAATATCTACAGTTGAAGTCGGAAGGTTACATACACCATAGCCAAATACATTTAAACTCACTTTTTCACAATTCCTGACATTTAATCCGAGTAAAAATTCCCTGTTTTAGGTCAGTTAGGATCACCACTTTATTTTAAGAATGTGAAATGTCAGAATAATAGTAGAGAGAATGATTTATTTCAGCTTTTATTTCTTTCATCACATTCCCAGTGGGTCAGAAGTTTACATACACTCAATTAGTATTTGGTAGTATTGCCTTTAAAGTGTTTAACTTGAGTCAAACGTTTCGGGTAGCCTTCCACAAGCTTCCCACAATAAGTTGGGTTAATTTTGGCCCATTCCTCCTGACAGAGCTGGAGTAACTGAGTCAGGTTTGTAGGCCTCCTTGCTCGCACACGCTTTTTCAGTTCCACCCACACATCTTCTATGGAATTGAGGTCAGGGATTTGTGATGGCCACTCCAATACCTTGACTTTGTTGTCCTTAAGCCATTTTGCAACAACTTTGGAAGTATGCTTGGGGTCATTGTCCATTTGGAAGACCCATTTGTGACCAAGCTTTAACTTCTGATGTCTTGAGATGTTGCTTCAATATATCCACATAATTTTCCTGCCTCATGGTGCCATGCATTTCGTAAAGTGCACCAGTCCCTAATGCTGCAAAGCACTCCTACAACATGATGCTTCCACCCCCATGCTTCACGGTTGGGATTAGAGGTCGACCGATTAATCGGAATGGCCGATTAATTAGGGCCGAATTCAAGTTTTCATAACAATCAGAAATCGGTATTTTTGGACGCTGATTTAAAAAAATATATGGTTTATTTAACTAGGCAAGTCAGTTAAGAACACATTCTTATTTTCAATGACGGCCTAGGAACAGTGGGTTAACTGCCTTGTTCAGGGGCAGAACGACAGATTTTCACCTTGTCAGCTCGGGGATTCAATCTTGCAACCTTACGGTTAACTAGTCCAACGCTCTAACCACCTGATTACATTGCACTCCATGAGGAGCCTGCCTGTTACGCGAAAGCAGTAAGAAGCCAAGGTAAGTTGCTTGCTAGCATTAAACTTATCTCATAAAAAACAATCAATAAATCATAATCACTAGTTAACTACACCACCCGATGTCACAGGAATGCCATAAAGATCATCAAGGACAACAACCACCCGAGCCACTGCCTGTTCACCCCGCTATCATCCAGAAGGCGAGGTCAGTACAGGTGCATCAAAGCTGGGACCGAGAGACTGAAAAACAGCTTCTATCTCAAGGCCATCAGACTGTTAAACAGCCACCACTAACATTGAGTGGCTGCTGCCAACACACTGACTCAACTCCAGCCACTTTAATAATGGGAATTGATGGGAAATGATGGGAAATATATCACTAGCCACTTTAAACAATGGTACCTAATATAATGTTTACATACCCTACATTATTCATCTCATATGTATACGTATATACTGTACTCAATATCATCTACTGCATCTTTATGTAATACATGTATCACTAGCCACTTTAACTATGCCACTACATACTCATCTCATATGTATATACTGTACTCAATACCATCTACTGTATCTTGCCTATGCCGCTCTGTACCATCACTCATTCATATATCTGTCACGCCTTGGTCTTAGTATTTTGTGTTTTCTTTATTTATTTGGTCAGGCCAGGGTGTGACATGGGTTTATTTTTGTGTTGTGTTTATGAATGGGGGTTTTTCGTAGGTTTTGGGATTGTGGCTTAGTGGGGTTTTCTAGCATAGTCTATGGTTGCCTGAGGCGGTTCTCAATCAGAGGCAGGTGATTCTCGTTGTCTATGATTGGGAACCATATTTAGGCAGCCATATTCTTTGAGTGTTTTGTGGGTGATTGTTCCTGTCTCTGTGTTAGTTCTCACCAGATAGGCTGTATAGGTTTTCACGTTCCGTTTCTTGTTTTGTATTGTTCGTGTTTATTAAACATGTATCAAAATTACCACGCCGCATTTTGGTCCGACTCTCCTTCAACGGAAGAAAATCATAACAATATCTTTATGTACACGTTCTTTATTCTTTTGGAATTGTTAGCTAGATTACTTGTTGGATATTACTGCATTGTCGGAACTAGAAGCACAAGCATTTCGCTACACTCGCATTAACATCTGCTAACCATGTGTATGTGACAAATAAAATTTGATTTGATGGTTGATGATATTACTAGTTTATCTAGCGTGTCCTGCGTTGCATATAATCGATGCGGTGGCATTGGCGAAAAAGGACTGTCGTTGCTCCAACGTGTACCTAACCATAAACATCAATGCGTTTCTTTAAAATCAATACACAGAATTATATATTTTTAAACCTGCATATTTAGTTAATATTGCCTGCTAACATGTTTTTTTTTAACTTGGAAAAATGGTGTCACTTCTCTTGCAACAGAGTCGGCCGTTTGGGCCGCCGGGCTCGTTTCGAACGGTGTGAAGACTATTTCTTACGAACAAAGACAGCCAACTTCACCAAACGGGGAATGATTTAACAAAAGCGCATTTGTGAAAAAAGCACAATCGTTGCATGAATGTACCTAACCATAAACATCTATGCCTTTCTTAAAATCAATACACAGAAGTATATATTTTTAAACCTGCATATTTAGCTAAAAGAAATCCAGGTTAGCAGGCAATATTAACCAGGTGAAATTGTGTCACTTCTCTTGCGTTCATTGCACGCAGAGTCAGGGTATATGCAACAGTTTGGGCAGCCTGGCTCATTGCGAACTAATTTGCCAGAATTTTACGTAATTATGACATAACATTGAAGGTTGTGCAATGTAACAGCAACATTTAGACTGATGGATGCCATCCGTTAGATAAAATACG
Organism: Oncorhynchus keta; assembly: GCF_023373465.1. Classification (NCBI taxonomy): domain Eukaryota; kingdom Metazoa; phylum Chordata; class Actinopteri; order Salmoniformes; family Salmonidae; genus Oncorhynchus; species Oncorhynchus keta. The sequence continues at coordinate 77,385,991 of NC_068424.1, forward strand.
GAACAATTCCGTATTTCACTGAAAGAATAAACATTTTGTTTTCGAGACGATAGTTTCCGGATTCGACCATATTAATAACCTAAGGCTCGTATGTCTGTGTGTTATTATGTTATAATTAAGTCTATGATTTGGTAGAGCAGTCTGACTGAGCGATGGTAGGCCCCAGCAGGCTCGTAAGCATTCATTCAAACAGCTCTTTCGTGTGTTTTGCCAGCAAAATCGGCGTCCGAAAATACCGATTTCCTATTGTTATGAAAACTTGAAATCGGCCCTAATTAAATCGGCCATTCTGATTAATCGGTCGACCTCTAACTGTTTTACAGTGAATTATAAGTGAAATAATTTGTCTGTAAACAATTACCTGTGTCGTGCACAAATTAGATGTCCTAACCGACTTGCCAAAACTATAGTTTGTTATTAAATTTGTGGAGTGGTTGAAAAACTAGTTTTAATGACTCCAACCTAAGTGTATGTAAACTTCTGACTTCAACTGTACATATAAATCTATGGATGAGCAATGACCGAGTGACATAGGCAAGATGCAATAGATGGTATAAAATACAGTATATTTTTAATTTGAGGAGACCTGGAGAACAACATCAACTTGGCAGGAGTAACAGCCTGTGGGTCTCCAGGAGTAACAGCCTGTGGGTCTCCAGGAGTAACAGCCTGTGGGTCTCCAGGAGTAACAGCCTGTGGGTCTCCAGGAGTAACAGCCTGTGGGTCTCCAGGAGTAACAGCCTGTGGGTCTCCAGGAGTAACAGCCTGTCCAGGGTAACAGCCTCCAGGAGTAAGCCAGCCTGTGGGTCTCCAGGAGTAACAGCCTGTGGGTCTCCAGGAGTAACAGCCTGTGGGTCTCCAGGAGTAACAGCCTGTGGGTCTCCAGGAGTAACAGCCTGTGGGTCTCCAGGAGTAACAGCCTGTGGGTCTCCAGGAGTAACAGCCTGTGGGTCTCCAGGAGTAACAGCCTGTGTAACAGGTCTCCAGGAGTAACAGCCTGTGGGTCTCCAGGAGTAACAGCCTGTGGGTCTCCAGGAGTAACAGCCTGTGGGTCTCCAGGAGTAACAGCCTGTGGGTCTCCAGGAGTCCAACAGCCTGTGGGTCTCCAGGAGTAACAGCCTGTGGGTCTCCAGGAGTAACAGCCTGTGGGTCTCCAGGAGTAACAGCCTGTGGGTCTCCAGGAGTAACAGCCTGTGGGTCTCCAGGAGTAACAGCCTGTGGGTCTCCAGGAGTAACAGCCTGTGGGTCTCCAGGAGTAACAGCCTGTGGGTCTCCAGGAGTAACAGCCTGTGGGTCTCCAGGAGTAACAGCCTGTGGGTCTCCAGGAGTAACAGCCTGTGGGTCTCCAGGAGTAACAGCCTGTGGGTCTCCAGGAGTAACAGCCTGTGGGTCTCCAGGAGTAACAGCCTGTGGGTCTCCAGGAGTAACAGCCTGTGGGTCTCCAGGAGTAACAGCCTGTGGGTCTCCAGGAGTAACAGCCTGTGGGTCTCCAGGAGTAACAGCCTGTGGGTCTCCAGGAGTAACAGCCTGTGGGTCTCCAGGAGTAACAGCCTGTGGGTCTCCAGGAGTAACAGCCTGTGGGTCTCCAGGAGTAACAGCCTGTGGGTCTCCAGGAGTAACAGCCTGTGGGTCTCCAGGAGTAACAGCCTGTGGGTCTCCAGGAGTAACAGCCTGTGGGTCTCCAGGAGTAACAGCCTGTGGGTCTCCAGGAGTAACAGCCTGTGGGTCTCCAGGAGTAACAGCCTGGGTGGGTCTCCAGGAGTAACAGCCTGTGGGTCTCCAGGAGTAACAGCCTGTGGGTCTCCAGGAGTAACAGCCTGTGGGTCTCCAGGAGTAACAGCCTGTGGGTCTCCAGGAGTAACAGCCTGTGGGTCTCCAGGAGTAACAGCCTGTGGGTCTCCAGGAGTAACAGCCTGTGGGTCTCCAGGAGTAACAGCCTGTGGGTCTCCAGGAGTAACAGCCTGTGGGTCTCCAGGAGTAACAGCCTGTGGGTCTCCAGGAGTAACAGCCTGTAACAGCCTGGGTCTCCAGGAGTAACAGCCTGTGGGTCTCCAGGAGTAACAGCCTGTGGGTCTCCAGGAGTAACAGCCTGTGGGTCTCCAGGAGTAACAGCCTGTGGGTCTCCAGGAGTAACAGCCTGTGGGTCTCCAGGAGTAACAGCCTGTGGGTCTCCAGGAGTAACAGCCTGTGGGTCTCCAGGAGTAACAGCCTGTGGGTCTCCAGGAGTAACAGCCTGTGGGTCTCCAGGAGTAACAGCCTGTGGGTCTCCAGGAGTAACAGCCTGTGGGTCTCCAGGAGTAACAGCCTGTGGGTCTCCAGGAGTAACAGCCTGTGGGTCTCCAGGAGTAACAGCCTGTGGGTCTCCAGGAGTAACAGCCTGTGGGTCTCCAGGAGTAACAGCCTGTGGGTCTCCAGGAGTAACAGCCTGTGGGTCTCCAGGAGTAACAGCCTGTGGGTCTCCAGGAGTAACAGCCTGTGGGTCTCCAGGAGTAACAGCCTGTGGGTCTCCAGGAGTAACAGCCTGTGGGTCTCCAGGAGTAACAGCCTGTGGGTCTCCAGGAGTAACAGCCTGTGGGTCTCCAGGAGTAACAGCCTGTGGGTCTCCAGGAGTAACAGCCTGTGGGTCTCCAGGAGTAACAGCCTGTGGGTCTCCAGGAGTAACAGCCTGTGGGTCTCCAGGAGTAACAGCCTGTGGGTCTCCAGGAGTAACAGCCTGTGGGTCTCCAGGAGTAACAGCCTGTGGGTCTCCAGGAGTAACAGCCTGTGGGTCTCCAGGAGTAACAGCCTGTGGGTCTCCAGGAGTAACAGCCTGTGGGTCTCCAGGAGTAACAGCCTGTGGGTCTCCAGGAGTAACAGCCTGTGGGTCTCCAGGAGTAACAGCCTGTGGGTCTCCAGGAGTAACAGCCTGTGGGTCTCCAGGAGTAACAGCCTGTGGGTCTCCAGAGAGCCTGTAACAGCCTGTGGGTCTCCAGGAGTAACAGCCTGTGGGTCTCCAGGAGTAACAGCCTGTGGGTCTCCAGGAGTAACAGCCTGTGGGTCTCCAGGAGTAACAGCCTGTGGGTCTCCAGGAGTAACAGCCTGTGGGTCTCCAGGAGTAACAGCCTGTGGGTCTCCAGGAGTAACAGCCTGTGGGTCTCCAGGAGTAACAGCCTGTGGGTCTCCAGGAGTAACAGCCTGTGGGTCTCCAGGAGTAACAGCCTGTGGGTCTCCCAGGAGTCCAACAGCCTGTGGGTCTCCAGGAGTAACAGCAGGAGTAACAGCCTGTGGGTCTCCAGGAGTAACAGCCTGTGGGTCTCCAGGAGTAACAGCCTGGGTCTCCAGGAGGCCTGTGGGTCTCCAGGAGTAACAGCCTGTGGGTCTCCAGGAGTAACAGCCTGTGGGTCTCCAGGAGTAACAGCCTGTGGGTCTCCAGGAGTAACAGCCTGTGGGTCTCCAGGAGTAACAGCCTGTGGGTCTCCAGGAGTAACAGCCTGTGGGTCTCCAGGAGTAACAGCCTGTGGGTCTCCAGGAGTAACAGCCTGTGGGTCTCCAGGAGTAACAGCCTGTGGGTCTCCAGGAGTAACAGCCTGTGGGTCTCCAGGAGTAACAGCCTGTGGGTCTCCAGGAGTAACAGCCTGTGGGTCTCCAGGAGTAACAGCCTGTGGGTCTCCAGGAGTAACAGCCTGTGGGTCTCCAGGAGTAACAGCCTGTGGGTAACAGCCTGTGGGTCCCAGGAGTAACAGCCTGTGGGTCTCCAGGAGTAACAGCCTGTGGGTCTCCAGGAGTAACAGCCTGTGGGTCTCCAGGAGTAACAGCCTGTGGGTCTCCAGGAGTAACAGCCTGTGGGTCTCCAGGAGTAACAGCCTGTGGGTCTCCAGGAGTAACAGCCTGTGGGTCTCCAGGAGTAACAGCCTGTGGGTCTCCAGTAACAGCCTGTGGGAGTAACAGCCTGTGGGTCTCCAGGAGTAACAGCCTGTGGGTCTCCAGGAGTAACAGCCTGTGGGTCTCCAGGGTAACAGCCTGTGGGTCTCCAGGAGTAACAGCCTGTGGGTCTCCAGGAGTAACAGCCTGTGGGTCTCCAGGAGTAACAGCCTGTGGGTCTCCAGGAGTAACAGCCTGTGGGTCTCCAGGAGTAACAGCCTGTGGGTCTCCAGGAGTAACAGCCTGTGGGTCTCCAGGAGTAACAGCCTGTGGGTCTCCAGGAGTAACAGCCTGTGGGTCTCCAGGAGTAACAGCCTGTGGGTCTCCAGGAGTAACAGCCTGTGGGTCTCCAGGAGTAACAGCCTGTGGGTCTCCAGGAGTAACAGCCTGTGGGTCTCCAGGAGTAACAGCCTGTGGGTCTCCAGGAGTAACAGCCTGTGGGTCTCCAGGAGTAACAGCCTGTGGGTCTCCAGGAGTAACAGCCTGTGGGTCTCCAGGAGTAACAGCCTGTGGGTCTCCAGGAGTAACAGCCTGTGGGTCTCCAGGAGTAACAGCCTGTGGGTCTCAGGAGTAACAGCCTGTGGGTCTCCAGGAGTAACAGCCTGTGGGTCTCCAGGAGTAACAGCCTGTGGGTCTCCAGCCTGTGGGTCTCCAGGAGTAACAGCCTGTGGGTCTCCAGGAGTAACAGCCTGTGGGTCTCCAGGAGTAACAGCCTGTGGGTCTCCAGTAACAGCCTGTGGGTCTCCAGGAGTAACAGCCTGTGGGTCTCCAGGAGTAACAGCCTGTGGGTCTCCAGGAGTAACAGCCTGTGGGTCTCCAGGAGTAACAGCCTGTGGGTCTCCAGGAGTAACAGCCTGTGGGTCTCCAGGAGTAACAGCCTGTGGGTCTCCAGGAGTAACAGCCTGTGGGTCTCCAGGAGTAACAGCCTGTGGGTCTCCAGGAGTAACGGCCTGTGGGTCTCCAGGAGTAACGGCCTGTGGGTCTCCAGGAGTAACGGCCTGTGGGTCTCCAGGAGTAACGGCCTGTGGGTCTCCAGGAGTAACGGCCTGTGGGTCTCCAGGAGTAACGGCCTGTGGGTCTCCAGGAGTAACGGCCTGTGGGTCTCCAGGAGTAACGGCCTGTGGGTCTCCAGGAGTAACAGCCTGTGGGTCTCCAGGAGTAACGGCCTGTGGGTCGGCCAGGAGTAACGGCCTGTGGGTCTCCAGGAGTAACGGCCTGTCCAGGAGTAACGGCCTGTGGGTCTCCAGGAGTAACGGCCTGTGGGTCTCCAGGAGTAACAGGAGCCTGTGGGTCTCCAGGAGTAACAGCCTGTGGGTCTCCAGGAGTAACAGCCTGTGGGTCTCCAGGAGTAACAGCCTGTGGGTCTCCAGGAGTAACAGCCTGTGGGTCTCCAGGAGTAACAGCCTGTGGGTCTCCAGGAGTAACAGCCTGTGGGTCTCCAGGAGTAACAGCCTGTGGGTCTCCAGGAGTAACAGCCTGTGGGTCTCCAGGAGTAACAGCCTGTGGGTCTCCAGGAGTAACAGCCTGTGGGTCTCCAGGAGTAACAGCCAGGAGTAACAGCCTGTGGGTCTCCAGGAGTAACAGCCTGTGGGTCTCCAGGAGTAACAGCCTGTGGGTCTCCAGGAGTAACAGCCTGTGGGTCTCCAGGAGTAACAGCCTGTGGGTCTCCAGGAGTAACAGCCTGTGGGTCTCCAGGAGTAACAGCCTGTGGGTCTCCAGGAGTAACAGCCTGTGGGTCTCCAGGAGTAACAGCCTGTGGGTCTCCAGGAGTAACAGCCTGTGGGTCTCCAGGAGTAACAGCCTGTGGGTCTCCAGGAGTAACAGCCTGTGGGTCTCCAGGAGTAACAGCCTGTGGGTCTCCAGGAGTAACAGCCTGTGGGTCTCCAGGAGTAACAGCCTGTGGGTCTCCAGGAGTAACAGCCTGTGGGTCTCCAGGAGTAACAGCCTGTGGGTCTCCAGGAGTAACAGCCTGTGGGTCTCCAGGAGTAACAGCCTGTGGGTCTCCAGGAGTAACAGCCTGTGGGTCTCCAGGAGTAACAGCCTGTGGGTCTCCAGGAGTAACAGCCTGTGGGTCTCCAGGAGTAACAGCCTGTGGGTCTCCAGGAGTAACAGCCTGTGGGTCTCCAGGAGTAACAGCCTGTGGGTCTCCAGGAGTAACAGCCTGTGGGTCTCCAGGAGTAACAGCCTGTGGGTCTCCAGGAGTAACAGCCTGTGGGTCTCCAGGAGTAACAGCCTGTGGGTCTCCAGGAGTAACAGCCTGTGGGTCTCCAGGAGTAACAGCCTGTGGGTCTCCAGGAGTAACAGCCTGTGGGTCTCCAGGAGTAACAGCCTGTGGGTCTCCAGGAGTAACAGCCTGTGGGTCTCCAGGAGTAACAGCCTGTGGGTCTCCAGGAGTAACAGCCTGTGGGTCTCCAGGAGTAACAGCCTGTGGGTCTCCAGGAGTAACAGCCTGTGGGTCTCCAGGAGTAACAGCCTGTGGGTCTCCAGGAGTAACAGCCTGTGGGTCTCCAGGAGTAACAGCCTATGGGTCTCCAGGAGTAACAGCCTGTGGGTCTCCAGGAGTAACAGCCTGTGGGTCTCCAGGAGTAACAGCCTGTGGGTCTCCAGGAGTAACAGCCTGTGGGTCTCCAGGAGTAACAGCCTGTGGGTCTCCAGGAGTAACAGCCTGTGGGTCTCCAGGAGTAACAGCCTGTGGGTCTCCAGGAGTAACAGCCTATGGGTCTCAAATACATCAAAGTAATTCCAGCCTGGCCCTGTAGTAGTATGTACAGTTAAAGAGAGACAGGCAGACGCACCTTGTGGAAGGTGAGACAGTCCTTGCAGTCATCCAGATTCACGTCCATCTCTTTGGAGTCAAAGTCGTGCAGGGCTTTGCAGAGGGCTAAAGGCTGAGACTGGAATTGTGGCTGGGTCTGGGATTGGGACTGTTTTGGGGATTGGGACTGGGTCTGGGATTGGGACTGTTTTTGGGATTGGGACTGGGTCTGGAATTGGGACTGGGATTGGGACTGTTTTTGGGACTGGGACTGGGTCTGGGATTGGGACTGTTTTTGGGATTGGGACTGGGTCTGGGATTGGGACTGTTTTTGGGATTGGGACTGGGTCTGGAATTGGGACTGGGATTGGGACTGTTTTTGGGACTGGGACTGGGTCTGGGATTGGGACTGTTTTTGGGATTGGGACTGGGTCTGGGATTGGGACTGTTTTTGGGATTGGGACTGGGTCTGGAATTGGGACTGGGACTGTTTTTGGGACTGGGACTGGGTCTGGGATTGGGACTGGGACTGGGTCTGGGACTGGGACTGGGACTGGGTCTGGGACTGGGTCTGGGATTGGGACTGGGTCTGGGACTGGGTCTGGGATTGACACTGTGGTGGAGTCTTATGCTGCTGGTCAATAATCTGTATCATGTTAGCAGCGACCAGCCCACTACTGCTGTTCGTGTCTCCATAATACCAGTTCTCATCCACCTTCTGTCTCAGAATGATGATGTCACCAGACGCCATGTCAATCACTCCTGGGACGTTTCGTCTGTGGTCGTACAGGGCTCTGGCAATGAACTGGACACAGGATGGGAAAATAGAGTTTGTTACTGTACATTTGCCAGGAGGTATATGCAGAACAGATCTATTTTGTTCTTAACTGGAGGACAGCTGAATGTATTTTTTCTATAAGGGAGTAACAGCCTGTGGGTCTCCAGGAGTAACAGCCTGTGGGTCTCCAGGAGTAACAGGAGTAAGTAAATCTGGGACAATGAGGTGTTTGAAATCGCTGGTTAATCGATGACATTCATTGAGATTCATTGATCTATTAATTAGAGAGGAATAAAGAACATGCAGTGCTGTGTGTGACCATCGAGGACAGTAATGTAACTGGATAGTCCTGTAATGTAACTGGAACTAATGTAACTGGATAGCCCTGTAATGTAACTGGATAGCCCTGTAATGTAACTGGATAGCACTGTAATGTAACTGGAACTAATGTAACTGGATAGCCCTTTAATGTAACTGGATAGCCCTGTAATGTAACTGGATAGCACTGTAATGTAACTGGATAGCACTGTAATGTAACTGGATAGCACTGTAATGTAACTGGATAGCCCTGTAATGTAACTGGATAGCCCTGTAATGTAACTGGATAGCCCTGTAATGTAACTGGATAGCCCTGTAATGTAACTGGAACTGTAATGTAACTGGAACTCTAATGTAACTGGATAGCCCTGTAATGAAACTGGAACTGTAATGTAACTGGATAGCAGTGTAATGTAACTGGATAGCCCTGTAATGTAACTGGATAGCCCTGTAATGTAACTGGATAGCCCTGTAATGTAACTGGATAGCCCTGTAATGTAACTGGATAGCCCTGTAATGTAACTGGATAGCCCTGTAATGTAACTGGAACTCTAATGTAACTGGAACTCTAATGTAACTGGATAGCCCTGTAATGAAACTGGAACTGTAATGTAACTGGATAGCAGTGTAATGTAACTGGATAGCCCTGTAATGTAACTGGATAGCCCTGTAATGTAACTGGATAGCCCTGCAATGTAACTGGATAGCCCTGTAATGTAACTGGATAGCCCTGTAATGTAACTGGATAGCCCTGTAATGTAACTGGAACTGTAATGTAACTGGATAGCCCTGTAATGTAACTGGATAGCCCTGTAATGTAACTGGATAGCCCTGTAATGTAACTGGATAGCCCTGTAATGTAACTGGATAGCCCTGTAATGTAACTGGATAGCAGTGTAATGTAACTGGATAGCCCTGTAATGTTACTGGAACTAATGTAACTGGATAGTCCTGTAATGTAACTGGATAGCCCTGACGTTCTGTAGAGTCTTGTTGGACGTTTGTAATGAAGGAAATTATTCATAAAAGTAGTAAAATCAAATTGTGTGTTTGAACCGTTTGGGGCGAGAAGCCCCTAACTTTGTTTTCATGCCGTGCTTCTTCTACTTTCCCATGATGTCAGATGTAAACAGCGTCTCGTTGCCAAGACAATCACCTGCTTTTCCTTCTGGTGTAACACAGGACTCTGAGTCTCTGACCTCGATCTACTCTGCATCCCAAATGGCTCCCTATTCCCTATATAGTGCACTACTACCGCAAAGGGCTCTGGTCAACAGTAAGTAAGGAGCCTTGGCTTGTGCCAGCTCCTGTTTTCGTAGCATGAGGCAGCTTGATGTACACCCCCTGGACAGGAAGCTAGACTTGCACAGGGCCCAAAGGTAGTGTACAACACAGGGAGCCATTTGGGCCTCAGCCTAGTCTGACAAACTGGGACAGGGAGTCAGGAACCGTGCTTCTACACCTGCATTGCTTGCTGTTTGGGGTTTTAGGCTGGGTTTCTGTACAGCACTTTGAGATATCAGCTGATGTACGAAGGGCTGTATAAATACATTTGAAATTTGAATTGAATTGAGTGTTCACAGAAAGTCTCAGAACAGCCGTTCTGATCTCCTCCAGCGAAGCCAGCGCCGTACACAACAAGGTGGTGAAAGAAGAAGCGTTTCAACAGTCATGAAACCTGTCAGTAAACTTAGCTTGACTGTTATTTCTATTGAAATGCTCAGCCTATTACTACAATCACTGTAGGAGCACTACTGTATACCAGCATGGATCAAATCCCTGTATGAGCACTACTGTATACCAGCATGGATCAAATCACTGTATGAGCACTACTGTATACCAGCATGGATCAAATCACTGTATAAGCACTACTGTATACCAGCATGGATCAAATCACTGTATAAGCACGATATCAGCATGTATCAAATCCCTGTATGAGCACTACTGTATACCAGCATGGATCAAATCACTGTATGAGCACTACTGTATATCAGCATGGATCAAATCACTGTAGGAGCACTATATCAGCATGGATCAAATCACTGAATAAGCCCTATATCAGCATGGATCAAATCCCTGTATAAGCACGATATCAGCATGGATCAAATCACTGAATAAGCCCTATATCAGCATGGATCAAATCACTGAATAAGCACGATATCAGCATGGATCAAATCACTGAATAAGCCCTATATCAGCATGGATCAAATCACTGAATAAGCACGATATCAGCATGGATCAAATCACTGAATAAGCCCTATATCAGCATGGATCAAATCACTGAATAAGCACGATATCAGCATGGATCAAATCACTGAATAAGCACTATATCAGCATGTATCAAATCACTGAATAAGCACTATACCAGCATGGATCAAATCCCTGTATGAGCACTACTGTATACCAGCATGGATCAAATCCCTGTATGAGCACTACTGTATACCAGCATGGATCAAATCCCTGTATAAGCACGATACCAGCATGGATCAAAATCACTGTATGAGCACTACTGTATATCAGCATGGATCAAATCCCTGTATGAGCACTACTGTATACCAGCATGGATCAAATCCCTGTATGAGCACTACTGTATATCAGCATGGATCAAATCACTGTAGGAGCACTATACCAGCATGGATCAAATCCCTGTATGAGCACTACTGTATACCAGCATGGATCAAATCCCTGTATGAGCACTACTGTATATCAGCATGGATCAAATCACTGTAGGAGCACTATACCAGCATGGATCAAATCCCTGTATGAGCACTACTGTATACCAGCATGGATCAAATCCCTGTATGAGCACTACTGTATATCAGCATGGATCAAATCACTGTAGGAGCACTATACCAGCATGGATCAAATCCCTGTATGAGCACTACTGTATACCAGCATGGATCAAATCCCTGTATGAGCACTATACCAGCATGGGTCAAATCCCTGTATGAGCAGTATACCAGCATGGATCAAATCCCTGTATGAGTACTACTGTATACCAGCATGGATCAAATCCCTGTATGAGCACTATACCAGCATGGATCAAATCACCATGGGAGCACTACTGTATATCAGCATGGATCAAATCACTGTATGAGCACTACTGTATACCAGCATGGATCAAAATCACTGTATAAGCACTATATCAGCATGGATCAAATCCCTGTATGAGCACAACTGTATACCAGCATGGATCAAATCCCTGTATGAGCAGTATACCAGCATGGATCAAATCCCTGTATGAGCACTACTGTATATCAGCATGGATCAAATCACTGTAGGAGCACTATACCAGCATGGATCAAATCCCTGTATGAGCACTACTGTATACCAGCATGGATCAAATCCCTGTATGAGCACTACTGTATATCAGCATGGATCAAATCACTGTAGGAGCACTATACCAGCATGGATCAAATCCCTGTATGAGCACTACTGTATACCAGCATGGATCAAATCCCTGTATGAGCACTACTGTATATCAGCATGGATCAAATCACTGTATGAGCACTATACCCGCATGGGTCAAATCCCTGTATGAGCAGTATACCAGCATGGATCAAATCCCTGTATGAGTACTACTGTATACCAGCATGGATCAAATCCCTGTATGAGCACTATACCAGCATGGATCAAATCACCATGGGAGCACTACTGTATATCAGCATGGATCAAATCACTGTATGAGCACTACTGTATACCAGCATGGATCAAAATCACTGTATAAGCACTATATCAGCATGGATCAAATCCCTGTATGAGCACAACTGTATACCAGCATGGATCAAATCCCTGTATGAGCAGTATACCAGCATGGATCAAATCCCTGTATGAGCACTACTGTATACCTGCATGGATAAAATCCCTGTATGAGCACTATACCAGCATGGATCAAATCCCTGTATGAGCACTATACCAGCATGGGTCAAATCCCTGTATGAGCAGTATACCAGCATGGATCAAATCCCTGTATGAGTACTACTGTATACCAGCATGGATCAAATCCCTGTATGAGCACTATACCAGCATGGATCAAATCACCATGGGAGCACTACTGTATATCAGCATGGATCAAATCACTGTATGAGCACTACTGTATACCAGCATGGATCAAAATCACTGTATAAGCACTATATCAGCATGGATCAAATCCCTGTATGAGCACAACTGTATACCAGCATGGATCAAATCCCTGTATGAGCAGTATACCAGCATGGATCAAATCCCTGTATGAGCACTACTGTATATCAGCATGGATCAAATCACTGTAGGAGCACTATACCAGCATGGATCAAATCCCTGTATGAGCACTACTGTATACCAGCATGGATCAAATCCCTGTATGAGCACTACTGTATATCAGCATGGATCAAATCACTGTAGGAGCACTATACCAGCATGGATCAAATCCCTGTATGAGCACTACTGTATACCAGCATGGATCAAATCCCTGTATGAGCACTACTGTATATCAGCATGGATCAAATCACTGTATGAGCACTATACCCGCATGGGTCAAATCCCTGTATGAGCAGTATACCAGCATGGATCAAATCCCTGTATGAGTACTACTGTATACCAGCATGGATCAAATCCCTGTATGAGCACTATACCAGCATGGATCAAATCACCATGGGAGCACTACTGTATATCAGCATGGATCAAATCACTGTATGAGCACTACTGTATACCAGCATGGATCAAAATCACTGTATAAGCACTATATCAGCATGGATCAAATCCCTGTATGAGCACAACTGTATACCAGCATGGATCAAATCCCTGTATGAGCAGTATACCAGCATGGATCAAATCCCTGTATGAGCACTACTGTATACCTGCATGGATAAAATCCCTGTATGAGCACTATACCAGCATGGATCAAATCCCTGTATGAGCAGTATACCAGCATGGATCAAATCCCTGTATGAGCAGTATACCAGCATGGATCAAATCCCTGTATGAGCAGTATACCAGCATGGATCAAATCCCTGTATGAGCAGTATACCAGCATGGATCAAATCCCTGTATGAGCACTACTGTATACCAGCATGGATCAAAATCACTGTATGAGCACTATATCAGCATGGATCAAATCACTGTAGGAGCACTATACCAGCATGGATCAAATCCCTGTATGAGCACTACTGTATACCAGCATGGATCAAATCCCTGTATGAGCACTATATCAGCATGGATAAAATTCCTGTATGAGCAGTATACCAGCATGGATCAAATCCCTGTATGAGCAGTATACCAGCATGGATCAAATCCCTGTATGAGCACTACTGTATACCAACATGGATCAAATCCCTGTATGAGCACTATACCAGCATGGATCAAATCACTGTAGGAGCACTACTGTATATCAGCATGGATCAAATCACTGTAGGAGCACTACTGTATATCAGCATGGATCAAATCACTGTATGAGCACTATACCAGCATGGATCAAATCCCTGTATGAGCACTACTGTATATCAGCATGGATCAAATCACTGTAGGAGCACTACTGTATATCAGCATGGATCAAATCACTGTATGAGCACTATACCAGCATGGATCAAATCCCTGTAGGAGCACTACTGTATACCAGCATGGATCAAATCACTGTAGGAGCACTATATCAGCAGTATTTTCCACTTTTTTCCAAATGTATGTCAAACAAAAACCAGTAATTATAAAGTTAAACAAACCAAACAACTCTTTGCACACTTAACATATTTTACCAAAACACATTTAGTTGAAGATCAGTCCAAATGTAAAGTTTAGTAACAGAATACCAGTTGGTGCTGTCATTCTGCACTAGTCATTGAGTGAGTTTCACATCATAACTTCAAAGGAGAGTGGATCCATAATAACACCCAGCTCCTCACCTCATTCCTTCCATGCTGCCTCTCTCTGTGCTGCTGATCTGACTGTGGGTTCTGCAGTTGTTGTTTCTGATGCTGCTGCTGGGCCTCCCTGCCCCTGGCAGACGGTTTGTTCCTGTCCCGACCTGGCTCCATGGACCCCTGGTTGAGGCCCTTCAAGAGCCGAACCAGGAGGTTAGGGGGCAGCTCCTCCACCGACCTGGCCTGGACCAGGGTATGACACTCTGGGCAGTGGAGCGCAATCTTGGCCCTGGGCCTGGAGTTCTCCTGTTGATGCAGGCTGGGCTTCCAGGGGGTATCCTGGCAAGGCAGGACCTTGGCTGAAACATCCAGCCGCTCTAAACACAGCGGGCACGTCATTAAGTCCAACACAGCCAGCTCCTCCATCTTAGAATGGGTGCAGGGTTCTGCTTCGGTGTGGCTATGTGTTCTCATTCATCAGACTGATTACAGCATTCTGGAAAGGAGGATAAAGAAATCATAAGTTATATAAAGATTTTCCTTTTAAAAAATCTCCCATGTATACAATTCTATACTACGGAATGTATTGTTATTACATTAAATACAGGCTAGTGATAATACTTTCCATTTGTAAACATCGCATCGAATATGGTTTCTTCTTCTCTTGAGCTGTGCAGATCGCGCACAAGTGTCATGTCACCTGCGGTTAGGCCGACTGTTCAGGTAACCGGAAGTGCAATACCAAGCGACATACCTGTCTACTCAATCGAAAAACACCAACATACTCGCTGTAATGAATAACGTACCGTGCTTGTTAAAATTACAGACAGTATACGGTAGATTTCAATAAACGTATGAAAATAAATGGCCAAAAAATTGGTTACGCGCTGAGGCGTTTCTAGCGCCTCGGCTGACGCAGTGGAAAGCCACACAATTGACAAATCTCCTTGTCGATTTACAGACACGCGTTTCAATGCAATGTTTTAAATTCAAACCACATCTTTGTCCACAATATCAATACATAGCCTACCTCTTTTGTCGGAAACACTCTTCTCAAGGCAAGTATGCTAACAAACATTCCCACGTCCAAACTGAACACGTTTTGCCACTGCACTTGCCAGACACTCGTATCGGTTTACACTTCTCATTCCTTAACCCTTGACTGGTAGGTGGCGGAGATTTCACCACTAAATCATTATATGTGGTTGTAAACAATCAAAACTGGAAAGGTACGTAGTCAGCCCGTAACCAAACCAAGCCCACACAGCGGGCTATATCGTCAATCGCCAAACTGTAAAATACATACAAGTCACCTACATTATCTTAGTTTATCAAAACGGTAATAGTTATTTTTCTTATGGAATATTTTGAAGTAGGCCTGACCATATACGGCCTGTGACAAGTATTTAACTGAATATAAAATGTGTACTACTGTGAAGCTATAATGAAGATTGTATCTGTACAATAGAAATTGATGCTGGCAGAAAGAAGTAGGCCTATCAGCAGGCTAATGATTTGAAGTTGCATGATATTGCCTCTGTTGTCCGAGCCGGCTGTCTCTCTCTATCATGTATCATGTCCTCCATCTAGTGGTAGAAGGCACATTTCACACATTTAATCGGAAAATAGAGAAATCTGCTATTACCATCTTTTAACTACGTAATAACTACAGGGCAATAAAGAAATACTGCAATATTTCAGGCTCAAACCTCTGACATTTAATGCATTTTCTTGGAAACTCTTTGAACTTATTTATGTCAGTTAAATGACAATGATGAGGCGTGTAAGAAGAGGACTGTGGTGGTGGTGATGATGTGGGTGATGAAATGCCATTCATGGCTAGATTTTCATCCACACACTCAACGCCAAACTCCAAGTTCCCCTTCTTACATCCAATGGATAAATGATTTACCCATGTTAACCAGGTTTCCATCTAACCTTTTCAATCGAGTAAAATTCAAGTCAGATTAAAGAAATATCACGAAAGGCCAGATGGATACAGCCAATCTGTCGGCAAACTACTAATGTCTACAACACAAAATACGCTGTAATTATGTGAGAAATGGCAGTGGAAACGCCACATGCACAAATATTGATGTAATAACCATCATATGGAAGTACTGGAGTCAAGCGATGATATGTGGTGTGGTCCTCCCACTACGACTCGGGAAAACATGTTGTTTATTAGACAAGAAATGAAATCAATTGTGATGAACTTCACAGGGTGGTGAAATTGGATGATGATGAGCTTGATACTGCTTTCCAATAAATAATTGTTACTTGTCAAAAGGCAGCCAAGCATCAATCATCATGTCACCAGAATAAGACCTGATGCTTGGCTGCCTTTTGACAAATAAAAATGATCTATCTTTTATACATAATAATCTCATCATGAAGGTAGCCTACTAGTAACAACCGGATGTTCCGGTTTTCAGGAGAAATGGAAAGACCCTGTGAACCCACTTCCACTTTTGGAGGCTACATAGACGATAGAGGCCTCTAGTGGCCAAAATGCCGTATTACCATGGGCAGCGCCATCACCAGGAAATACTGCACCATTTTAACGTAGTCAACTGGGTGGGACTTCCGACTTCATTGTCTGATCCCTGTTGGTTGACACTGTTGGAGTCATCAGGAGAGATAAACCAATCGTGAAGAAGAAAATGTACTACTTCAAAATGGAGATAGCGCCTTTGAGGCTGTCACAGACGCCATAATTGCACGGATACAATGAGACCTCTTTCCATCTCTATGGGCCACACCCCATCTTAACTCCTCCTCCACATTTACTGGATCGGTTGAACAGTGCAGTTCTTCTCGTCCAACATAGTAAATGTCAGTCCTGAACAACCCAATTAGTATGATATGTTACGTTTCATATGGAATGTATTCATTTGTGGTTGTCCATCATCCATTTAGTATGATATCTTAAGAATTACAATCAAATAAACATTTTATTGTCACGTGCCAAATACAACGGGTGTAGACCTAGCTGTGAAATGCTTACTTACGAGCTCTTTCCCAACAATACAGAGTTAAAAAGTAAGAACAATTTGCTTAATAATAAAAAAAAGCAAATAGTAAGATAAAAACATGGCTATATACAAGGAGTACCAGTACCGAGTCAAAGTGCAGGGGTACGAGGTAGTTGAGTTATAATTGAGGTAATATGTACATGTAGGTAGGGGTTAAAAGTGACTAGGCAATCAGGATAGGTGATAAACAGAGTAGCAGCAGCAGATGTGAAGAGTGTTAAAGTGTGTGAAAATGTGTGTGCATGGGGTCAATATGCTTGTGTGTGTTTTGTGTGTATAGGAGTGTCAGTGTAGTATGTGAGTTTGTGGGTAAAGTCCAGTGAGTGTGCATAGAGCCAGTACAAGAGACTCAGTGAAATTTTTTTCTTCAATTAGTATAATCTGTTACAACTTTGCAAAACGTATCATATGGTACGAATTCCAATTCGTTGTGGCTAACGTTAGCTAGATGGCTAATGCTAACATTAGCTAGGTGGCTAACGTTAGCTGAATTAGGGTTTGGAGTGGCGGCAGGGTAGCCTAGTGGTTAGAGCGTTGGACTAGTAACCGCAAGGTTGCAAGTTCAAACCCCCGAGCTGACAAGGTACAAATCTGTCGTTCTGCCCCTGAACAGGCAGTTAACCCACTGTTCCTAGGCTGTCATTGAAAATAAGAATTTGTTCTTAACTGACTTGCCTGGTTAAATAAAGGTAAAATCAAAGTAGCTAAAAAGCTTAAGTTGTCCGTGATGAGATTCAAACACACAACCTTTGGGTTGCTAGATGTTTGTGTCATATTCGTTTTCGCCTTAAGTAACTTAAGTCTTATGTAACCATACAAAACATAACATATCTTACTAATTTGGGTCTCACAGATTTACATTAACTATGTTACGTCTAGTCTATGAGAGCAGGCTGTCTCGTCAAGACCAGTATCTAGTTTCAGGCAGGTTAGATTAGTAGCCTACCAGCACTGTGTCTGAGACCAGTATGTAGGTGATCTAGTTTTAGGCAGGTTAGATTAGTGGACTGTGAGCTGTTGGCTAGAGCCCACGTGCCAAGACCAGAGTTTATTTTTTAAATTTAAATGCTTTATTTCACCTTTATTTAACCAGGTAGGCCAGTTGAGAACACCTTTATTTAACCAGGTAGGCCAGTTGAGAACACCTTTATTTGACCAGGTAGGCCAGTTGAGAACACCTTTATTTAACCAGGTAGGCCAGTTGAGAACACCTTTATTTAACCAGGTAGGCTAGTTGAGAACACCTTTATTTAACCAGGTAGGCCAGTTGAGAATGCCTTTATTTAACCAGGTCGGCCAGTTGAGAACACCTTTATTTAACCAGGTAGGCTAGTTGAGAACACCTTTATTTAACCAGGTAGGCCAGTTGAGAACACCTTTATTTAACCAGGTAGGCTAGTTGAGAACACCTTTATTTAACCAGGTAGGCAAGTTGAGAACACCTTTATTTAACCAGGTAGGCCAGTTGAGAACAAGTTCTCATTTACAACTGCGACATGGCCAAGATAAAGCAAAGCAGTGCGACACAAACAACAACACAGAGTTACACATAAACAAACATACAGTCAATGGGCACATTCGCAGGGTATAATGCAAAATGTTTTATGACAAAACCATCAGTATGGAGTTGTAGATACAAACCATCAGAGTTGTAAATACAAACCATCAGAGTTGTAAATATAATGGAAATCAAGTTATCTTGTATTTTGAATTTGGTACATGGGAATTTAACTGCAAAAGTCATTTTTATGGGAACTACTTCATCTTAGTATATTCACATGCAAATATGTTGCCAATTGGATAAAAACCTAGCTATTGGCTGTGTACTGAAAGTTCAGGACATTCACTTAAATCTTTTAAACAAGCATGAATCTTTTATCTCTTTTGCATGTCAACAGAACACCAGAGCACGGGGGAATTTTTAAATATAGCTTTTAAAAAGAGGGATGGAGAATGATAGAAAGAGAGATACTTGTCATTACTTATTCACATGTTGACGCAGGACACACAGTCCAAACATTACAGCAGCCAATGGCTGTTGAGTGGAAAGGCATAGTTAGGCTATCTGATAAACACAGAATCGTGTTTTATTATATGTTTATAATATAACGAGGCAAGTCAGTTAAGAACAAACTCTTATTTACAATGACGGCCTACACCGGCCAAACCCGGACGACACTGGGCCAATTGTGCGCCTGCCCTATGGAACTCGCAATCACGGCCGGTTGTGATACAGCCTGGAATCGAACCAGGGTGTCTGTTGTGGCGCCTCAAGCATGCAGTGCCTTAGACTGCTGCCCCATTCGGGAGCCCTAATATTTCGTTGGAACAGAGCATTTTGACTGTACATTATTTCTTCTAGATAATAATATCTCTACACTGACAGGACTGACGGTATAACTCGGGCCCTGAGTTTCTCCTGGTCATGTGATCTTACCAGGAAATACTGTAGTCTATAACTCGGGCCCTGAGTTTCTCCTGGTCATGTGATCTCACCAGGAAATACTGTAGTCTATAACTCGGGCCCTGAGTTTCTCCTGGTCATGTGATCTCACCAGGAAATACTGTAGTCTATAACTCGGGCCCTGAGTTTCTCCTGGTCATGTGATCTCACCAGGAAATACTGTAGTCTATAACTCGGGCCCTGAGTTTCTCCTGGTCATGTGATCTCACCAGGAAATACTGTAGTCCTCCAGTGGGATGAGGTCTTAGCATGTTTGTTTATTATGGGGTCCATTCCAAATGGCACCTTATTCCCAATATAGTGCACTACTCTTGACCTGAGCCCTATGGGGTGTGGAATCTCTAGGGGTTAGCTCGGAGTGGTATCTCTAGGGGTTAGCTGGGAGTGGTATCTCTAGGGGTTAGCTGGGAGTGGTATCTCTAGGGGTTAGCTGGAAGTGGTATCTCTAGGGGTTAGCTGGGAGTGGTATCTCTAGGGGTTAGCTGGGAGTGGTATCTCTAGGGGTTAGCTGGGAGTGGTACCTCTAGGGGTTAGCTGGGAGCTGGGAGTGGTATCTCTAGGGGTTAGCTGGGAGCTGGGAGTGGTATTTCTAGGTATTAGCTGGGAGTGGTATCTCTAGGGGTTAGCTGGGAGTGGTATCTCTAGGGGTTAGCTGGGAGTGGTATCTCTAGGGGTTACCTGGGAGTGGTATCTCTAGGGGTTAGCTGGGAGTGGTATCTCTAGGGTTTAGCTGGGAGTGGTATCTCTAAGGGTTAGCTGGGAGTGGTACCTCTAGGGGTTACCTGGGAGTGATATCTCTAGGGGTTAGCTGGGAGTGGTATCTCTAAGGGTTAGCTGGGAGTGGTATCTATAGGGGTTAGCTGGGAGTGGTATCTCTAGGGGTTAGCTGGGTGTGGTATCTCTAGGGGTTAGCTGGGAGTGGTATCTCTAGAGGTTAGCTGGGAGTGGTATCTCTAGGGGTTAGCTGGGAGTGGTATCTCTAGGGGTTAGCTGGGAGTGGTATCTCTAGGGGTTAGCTGGGAGTGGTATCTCTAGGGGTTAGCTGGGAGCTGGGAGTGGTGTCTCTAGGGGTTAGCCGGGAGTGGTATCTCTAGGGGGGAGCTGGGAGTGGTATCTCTAGGGGTTAGCTGGGAGCTGGGAGTGGTGTCTCTAGGGGTTAGCCGGGAGTGGTATCTCTAGGGGGGAGCTGGGAGTGGTATCTCTAGGGGTTAGCTGGGAGTGGTATCTCTAGGGGTTAGCTGGGAGTGGTATCTCTAGGGGTTAGCTGGGAGTGGTATCTATAGGGGTTATCTGGGAGCTGGGAGTGGTATCTCTAGGGGTTAGCTGGGAGTGGTATCTCTAGGGGTTAGCTGGGAGTGGTATCTAGGGGTTAGCTGGGAGCTGGGAGTGGTATCTCTAGGGGGGAGCTGGGAGTGGTATCTCTAGGGGTTAGCTGGGAGCTGGGAGTGGTATCTCTAGGGGTTAGCTGGGAGTGGTATCTCTAGGGGTTAGCTGGGAGCTGGGAGTGGTATCTCTAGGGGTTAGCTGGGAGTGGTATCTCTAGGGGTTAGCTGGGAGCTGGGAGTGGTATCTCTAGGGGTTAGCTGGGAGTGGTATCTCTAGGGGTTAGCTGGGAGCTGGGAGTGGTATCTCTAGGGGTTAGCTGGGAGTGGTATCTCTAGGGGTTAGCTGGGAGCTGGGAGTGGTATCTCTAGGGGTTAGCTGGGAGTGGTATCTCTAGGGGTTAGCTGGGAGCTGGGAGTGGTATCTCTAGGGGTTAGCTGGGAGTGGTATCTCTAGGGGTTAGCTGGGAGCTGGGAGTGGTATCTCTAGGGGTTAGCTGGGAGCTGGGAGTGGTATCTCTAGGGGTTAGCTGGGAGTGGTATCTCTAGGGGTTAGCTGGGAGCTGGGAGTGGTATCTCTAGGGGTTAGCTGGGAGTGATATCTCTAGGGGGGAGCTGGAAGTGCTGTCTCAGGGAATATCAGGCCCTGTCACACACTGCAGCATGAGGAGAGGAGAGTCTCTCTCTCTCAATCTTTCCCTCCCTCTCTGTCTCTGGTCTGCATGGCTTTCATGTTTTATTTAAAGTCCTGTCTAACTCACAGAGTGCTGCTAACTCATTGAATGTGATTTGTTTGAGCAATGCTTCTCGCCGTGTGTGTTTCAGTGTGTGTTCCTGTGCGTGTGTGTGTCAAAGAAAATTGGACTCAAAAACTATATTTTGGTATTTGTTTCATTAGTCCACTGTTAATACAATCCTAAAATGTTTTGCATGTCAGCAATCAAGTTTTTAACTTATAGAACTTTGAAAATACAGAACATGTCATGCATCATCCTACAAAACCTATCATACTGCATCATACTGCATCACACTGCATCATACTGCATCGCACTGCATCATACTGCATCATAATACTTCATACTGCATCACACTGCATCATACTGCATCACACTGCATCATACTGCAAAATGTATCATACTACTGCATCATACTGCATCATAATATGTCATACTGCATCACACTGCATCATACTGCATGATACTGCAAAATGTATCATACTACTGCATCACACTGCATCATACTTCATCATCTTGCAAAATGCATCATACTGTATCATACTGAACCATACTGCATCATACTGTATCATACTGAACCATACTGCATCATACTGTATCATACTGAACCATACTGCATCATACTGTATCATACTTCATTATACTGCAAAACGCATCATACTGCATCATACCAAATCATACTGCATCATTCTGCAAAATGCATCATACTGCATCATTCTGCAAAATGCATCATACTGTATCATACTGAACCATACTGCATCATACTGTATCATACTGAACCATACTGCATCATACTGTATCATACTGAACCATACTGTATCATACTGAACCATACTGCATCATACTGTATCATACTGAACCATACTGCATCATACTGTATCATACTGAACCATACTGCATCATACTGTATCATACTGAACCATACTGCATCATACTGTATCATACTGAACCATACTGCATCATACTGTATCATACTGAACCATACTGCATCATACTGTATCATACTGAACCATACTGCATCATACTGCATTATATTGTATCATACTACATCATCCTGCAAAATGCATCATACTGCATCATACCAAATCATACTGTAAATGGACAATACTGCATCAAATCAAAGTGTATTTGTCACATGTGCCGAATACAACAGGTGTAGGTAGACCTTACAGTGAAATGCTGAATACAACAGGTGTAGGTAGACCTTACAGTGAAATTGTCACGTTCTGTCCATCGTTCGTATGTGTTTTCCTTGTTTTAGTGTTGGTCAGGACGTGAGCTGGGTGGGCATTCTATGTTGTGTGTCTGGTTTGTCTATTTCTATGTTTGGCCTGATATGTTTCTCAATCAGAGGCAGGTGTTAGTCATTGTCTCTGATTGGGAACCATATTTAGGTAGCCTGTTTTGTGTTGGGTTTTGTGGGTGATTGTTCCTGTCTCTGTGTTTTGCACTAGATAGGGCTGTTTTTGGTTTTCCACGTTCATTGTTTTGTAGTGTTCATGTTTATCTGTTTTTGATTAAACATGAGTCAATATAACCACGCTGCGTTTTGGTCCTCCTCTACTTCACCACAGGAAAACCCTGACAGAAATGCTGAATACAACAGGTGTAGGTAGACCTTACAGTGAAATGCTGAATACAACAGGTGTAGGTAGACCTTACAGTGAAATGCTGAATACAACAGGTGTAGTAGACCTTACAGTGAAATGCTGAATACAACAGGTGTAGGTAGACCTTACAGTGAAATGCTGAATACAACAGGTGTGGTCGACATTACAGTGAAATGCTGAATACAACAGGTGTAGGTAGACCTTACAGTGAAATGCTGAATACAACCGGTGTAGACCTTACAGTGAAATGCCGAATACAACAGCTTACTTACAGGCTCTAACCAATTGTGCAAAAAAGGTATTGGGTGAACAATAAGTAAACAAAAAGTAAATAAATAAAACTGTAATATACAGTAGAGGCTATATACAGTAGAGGCTATATACAGTAGTGAGGCAATATACAGTAGCCAGGCTATATACAGTAGAGAGGCTATTTACAGTAGCCAGGCTATATACAGTAGAAAGGCTATATACAGTAGTGAGGCAATATACAGTAGCCAGGCTATATACAGTAGAGGCTATTTACAGTAGCCAGGCTATATACAGTAGAAAGGCTATACACAGTAGAGAGGCTATATACAGTAGAGAGGCTATATACAGTAGCGAGGCTATATACAATAGAGAGGCTATATACAGTAGCCAGGCTATATACAGTAGCCAGGCTATATACATTAGAGAGGCTATATACAGTAGCCAGGCTATATACAGTAGAGAGACTATTTACAGTAGCCAGGCTATATACAGTAGAAAGGCTATATACAGTAGAGAGGCTATATACAGTAGCCAGGCTATATACAGTAGCGAGGCTATATACAATAGAGAGGCTATATACAGTAGCCAGGCTATATACAGTAGCCAGGCTATATACATTAGAGAGGCTATATACAGTAGCCAGGCTATATACAGTAGAGAGACTATTTACAGTAGCCAGGCTATATACAGTAGAAAGGCTATATACAGTAGAGAGGCTATATACAGTAGCGAGGCTATATACAGTAGAGAGGCTATATACAGTAGCCGGGCTATATACAGTAGCCAGGCTATATACAGTAGCGAGGCTATATACAGTAGCCAGGCTATATACAGTAGCCAGGCTATATACAGTAGCCAGGCTATATACAGTAGCGAGGCTATATACAGTAGCCAGGCTATATACAGTAGAGAGGCTATATACAGGGGCGGCAGGGTAGCCTCGTGGTTAGAGTGTTGGACTAATAACCAGAAGGTTGCAAGTTCAAACCCCCTAGCTGACAAGGTACAAATCTGTCGTTCTGCCCCTGAACAGGCAGTTAACCCACTGTTCCTAGGCCGTCATTGAAAATAAGAATTTGTTCTTAACTGACTTGCCTAGTTAAATAAAGGTACAATTTTAAAAATACAGTAGCCAGGCTATATACAGTTAGTCAGGCTGATTGAAGTAGTTTGTAGATATGGTTAAAGTGACTATGCATATATGATAAACAGAGAGTAGCAGCAGCGTAAAAGAGGGGTTGGGGTCATGATCATACTGCATCATACTACATCACAGTACATAATGCTACATCATACTGCATCATACTACATCATAGTACATAATACTGCATCATGATCATACTGCATCATACTACATCATAGTACATAATACTGCATCATAGTACATAATACTGCATCATATTACATACATCATACTGCATCATACTGCATAATACTGCATCATACTACATAATACTACATAATACTGCATCATAGTACATAATACTACATCATACTGCATCATAGTACATCATCATCAGGTGGCGTGGCGAGAATCTGTCTCCTCACCACGCGCTCTCACCACTGGTGTCCCCCAGGGCTCTGTTCTAGGCCCTCTCTTATTCTCGCTATACACCAAGTCACTTGGCTCTGTCATAACCTCACATGGTCTCTCCTATCATTGCTATGCAGACGACACACAATTAATCTTCTCCTTTCCCCCTTCTGATGACCAGGTGGCGAATCGCATCTCTGCATGTCTGGCAGACATATCAGTGTGGATGACGGATCACCACCTCAAGCTGAACCTCAGCAAGACGGAGCTCCTCTTCCTCCCGGGAAGGACTGCCCGTTCCATGATCTCGCCATCACGGTTGACAACTCCATTGTGTCCTCCTCCCAGAGCGCTAAGAACCTTGGCGTGATCCTGGACAACACCCTGACGTTCTCAACTAACATCAAGGCGGTGTCCCGTTCCTGTAGGTTCATGCTCTACAACATCCGCAGAGTACGACCCTGCCTCACACAGGAAGCGGCGCAGGTCCTAATCCAGGCACTTGTCATCTCCCGTCTTGATTACTGCAACTCGCTGTTGGCTGGGCTCCCTGCCTGTGCCATTAAACCCCTACAACTCATCCAGAACGCCGCAGCCCGTCTGGTGTTCAACCTTCCCAAGTTCTCTCACGTCACCCCGCTCCTCCGCTCTCTCCACTGGCTTCCAGTTGAAGCTCGCATCCGCTACAAGACCATGGTGCTCGCCACGGAGCTGTGAGGGGAACGGCACCTCAGTACCTCCAGGCTCTGATCAGGCCCTACACCCAAACAAGGGCACTGCGTTCATCCACCTCTGGCCTGCTCGCCTCCCTACCACTGAGGAAGTACAGTTCCCGCTCAGCCCAGTCAAAACTGTTCGCTGCTCTGGCCCCCAATGGTGGAACAAACTCCCTCACGACGCCAGGACAGCGGAGTCAATCACCACCTTCCGGAGACACCTGAAACCCCACCTCTTCAAGGAATACCTAGGACAGGGTAAGTAAGGGTAAGTAATCCTTCTCTCCCCCAACAAGATTTAGATGCAAGTGGCTGTTCCACTGGTTGTCATAAGGTGTATGCACCAATTTGTAAGTCGCTCTGGACAAGAGCGTCTGCTAAATGACTTAAATGTAAATGTAAATACTGCATCATACTACATCATAGTACATAATACTGCATCATACTACATAATACTGCATCATAGTACATAATACTGCATCATAGTACATCATATTGCATAATACTACATCATACTGCATCATACTGCATCATACTACATCATACTGCATCATACTGCATCATACTGCACCATACTGCATCATAGTACATAATACTCCATCATAGTACATAATACTACATCATACTGCATAATACTACATCATACTGCATCATACTGCATCATAGTTTATCATACTACATCACAGTACATAATACTACATCATACTGCATCATACTACATCATAGAACATAAAACTACATAATACTGCATCATACTGCATCATAGTACATCATACTGCATCATACTGAATCATAGTTCACAATACTACATCATACTGCATCATACTGCATCATAGTACATAATACTACATCATACTGCATCATAGTACATAATACTACATCATACTGCATCATACTACAAAACCTGATTGTTAACATGCAAAACATTGTTGGGATTGTATCAACGGTGGACTAAAATATAGTTTTTGAATGGTATTTCCTCAATGTGTTTATGTGCATCTGAATGAATATAATTCAGGTGTGTCTGTGCACACAGTCGCACCAGTCTTGCAAGGTGTTAGTCATGCAGCATAGCTAATCCTGCAGCAGCGGTATTTTGAAGGGGATTAACAGTAAATCTAACAGCTCTTTTGTTTATGTCACCAAGGCCATGCGATACACTTTTCCTGTTCTGACCAGATAGTCCCTCAGTCCCAAAGTGGCATTCCTTCTGACAGTATAGTTCTGAGGTTCTGTAATAAATGTGTTACTCATGTCTTTTACCTACCAAGGTCCTAGGACATATAATCTAGATCAGGGGTCTCCAACCTTTTCCTTCATAAGAGCTACTTCATACTAATAACATGTTAAAGTCTACTGTAGAGATGGGCTACTTCATGTTAATAGCATGTTAAAGTTTACTGTAGAGATGGGCTACTTCATGTTAATAGCATGTTAAAGTCTACTGTAGAGATGGGCTACTTCATGTTAATAACATGTTAAAGTCTACTGTAGAGATGGGCTACTTCATGTTAATAGCATGTTAAAGTCTACTGTAGAGATGGGCTACTTCATGTTAATAGCATGTTAAAGTCTACTGTAGAGATGGGCTACTTCATGTTAATAGCATGTTAAAGTCTACTGTAGAGATGGGCTACTTGATGTTAATAGCATGTTAAAGTCTACTGTAGAGATGGGCTACTTCATGTTAATAACATGTTAAAGTCTACTGTAGAGATGGGCTACTTCATGTTAATAACATGTTAAAATCTACTGTAGAGATGGGCTACTTCATGTTAATAGCATGTTAAAGTCTACTGTAGAGATGGGCTACTTCATGTTAATAGCATGTTAAAGTCTACTGTAGAGATGGGCTACTTCATGTTAATAGCATGTTAAAGTCTACTGTAGAGATGGGCTACTTCATGTTAATAGCATGTTAAAGTCTACTGTAGAGATGGGCTACTTCATATTAATAACATGTTAAAGTCTACTGTAGAGATTGGCTACTTCATGTTAATAACATGTTAAAGTCTACTGTAGAGATGGGCTACTTCATGTTAATAGCATGTTAAAGTCTACTGTAGAGATGGGCTACTTCATATTAATAACATGTTAAAGTCTACTGTAGAGATGGGCTACTTCATGTTAATAGCATGTTAAAGTCTACTGTAGAGATGGGCTACTTCATGTTAATAGCATGTTAAAGTCTACTGTAGAGATGGGCTACTTCATGTTAATAACATGTTAAAGTCTACTGTAGAGATGGGCTACTTCATGTTAATAGCATGTTAAAGTCTACTGTAGAGATGGGCTACTTCATGTTAATAGCATGTTAAAGTCTACTGTAGAGATGGGCTACTTGATGTTAATAGCATGTTAAAGTCTACTGTAGAGATGGGCTACTTCATGTTAATAACATGTTAAAGTCTACTGTAGAGATGGGCTACTTCATGTTAATAACATGTTAAAATCTACTGTAGAGATGGGCTACTTCATGTTAATAGCATGTTAAAGTCTACTGTAGAGATGGGCTACTTCATGTTAATAGCATGTTAAAGTCTACTGTAGAGATGGGCTACTTCATGTTAATAGCATGTTAAAGTCTACTGTAGAGATGGGCTACTTCATGTTAATAGCATGTTAAAGTCTACTGTAGAGATGGGCTACTTCATGTTAATAGCATGTTAAAGTCTACTGTAGAGATGGGCTACTTCATGTTAATAGCATGTTAAAGTCTACTGTAGAGATGGGCTACTTCATACTAATAACATGTTAAAGTCTACTGTAGAGATGGGCTACTTCATGTTAATAGCATGTTAAAGTCTACTGTAGAGATGGGCTACTTCATGTTAATAGCATGTTAAAGTCTACTGTAGAGATGGGCTACTTCATGTTAATAGCATGTTAAAGTCTACTGTAGAGATGGGCTACTTCATATTAATAGCATGTTAAAAGGTCTACTGTAGAGATGGGCTACTTCATGTTAATAGCATGTTAAAGTCTACTGTAGAGATGGGCTACTTCATGTTAATAGCATGTTAAAGTCTACTGTAGAGATGGGCTACTTCATGTTAATAGCATGTTAAAAGGTCTACTGTGCTACTCTCTCTCACCCAGACTGTTGTAGTCTAGGCCTAGTTTGGAATATTAAAAGGAAACAGATCAAACCGGACCAACCTGAACATCTGCATTGTACCGTGGCTATGTGTATGTGGTGGGGGTGGGAGGGCAGCTCTGTGTGTATGTGGTGGGGGTGGGAGGGCAGCTGTGTTTTGTGTGTGTGTGTGTGTGTGTGTGTGTGTGTGTGTGTGTGTGTGTGTGTGCGTGTGTGTGTGTGTGTGTGTGTGTGTGTGTGTGTGTGTGTGTGTGTGTGTGTGTGTGTGTGTGTGTGTGTGTGTGTGTGTGTGTGTGTGTGTGTGTGTGTGTGTGTGTGTGTGTGTGTGTGTGTGTGTGTGTGTGCACCTTGCACTTTCCCAGATGGGTTCTCTCTGGGCCCTCCCCTGCAGATAGAGTCAGTATTTTCTCTCTCTCTCTCTCTCTCTCTCTCTCTCTCTCTCTCTCTCTCTCTCTCTCTCTCTCTCTCTCTCTCTCTCTCTCTCTCTCTCTCTCTCTCTCTCTCTCTCTCTCTCTCTCTCTCTCTCTCTCTCTCTCTCTCTCTCTCTCTCTGCCAGGCAGGAGAGGAAACAACAGAGAATTGTGCTAATGGTTTACAGTAAGTTGACTTTTCAATCCTGGGATAGTTAATCAGGCCTGTCTGAAAGCATGCAATCTAATTTAGAATGGACAGATGTGGCGGGCAGCAGGCTGAGTGGAAGAGTAGGTGTGAGGGGAGGGTGGTGTGTGTGAGTACGCAGGTGGTCCGTAAGCCAGCTCCTTCCTAACATCTATCTGCAGCAGAGAGCTACTTCACAGTTGCACAGTAGTTTCTCTCTCCGCCCAGAGTTAGGTGCGGCAGACAGGCAGGCAGGCGGCAGGCAGATTGTATAATAAATATTGATGGTGATGTGAAATGGGATAAAATAACCCGTCTTAAAAAGTAAAGTGTAAAAACAGACCGTTTTTATACTTCCATCCAATGAACTAAGTTACATACTTGGATCTGTACTGACAATGTTTTTTGCATCCCAAATTACATCCTATTCCCTATGTAGTGCCCTAAAGTGGACTGCACTATACAGAGAGTTTGATGTGGTCATTTCTTGCAATTATTTATTCATTCTGAAAGGTATTTTTTAAAGATTGGGGCAGTCCCGCTCCATTCGAGCTTTTATTGAAAATACAGTGTTGGAGAGACTGGAATGGTGAGCGGGCTGGACTGCAACCCACCCTGACTCTGACATATGTGTGCCGGGGTCAGCAACTGTGCCGCAGGGGTGGGCAACTCAATGTAGCAGAACCATCATATCAATAGGAAAGATAATGTCATTACTGTAATAATGTAGCAGAACCATCACAGCAATAGGGGAGATACTGGCATTACTGTAATAATGTAGCAGAACCATCATATCAATAGGAAAGATAATGGCATTACTGTAATAATGTAGCAGAACCATCATATCAATAGGAAAGATAATGTCATTACTGTAATAATTTAGCAGAACCATCACAGCAATAGGGGAGATACTGTCATTACTGTAATAATGTAGCAGAACCATCATATCAATAGGAAAGATAATGGCATTACTGTAATAATGTAGCAGAACCATCATATCAATAGGAAAGATAATGTCATTACAGTAATAATGTAGCAGAACCATCATAGCAATAGGAAAGATAATGTAATTACTGTAATAATGTAGCAGAACCATCATATCAATAGGGAAGATAATGTCATTACAGTAATAATGTAGCAGAACCATCATATCAATAGGAAAGATCATGTCATTACAGTAATAATGTAGCAGAACCATCATATCAATAGGAAAGATAATGTCATTACAGTAATAATGTAGCAGAACCATCATATCAATAGGAAAGATAATGTCATTACAGTAATAATGTAGCAGAACCATCATATCAATAGGAAAGATAATGTCATTACTGTAATAATGTAGCAGAACCATCATATCAATAGGAAAGATAATGTTATTACTGTAGTAATGTAGCAGAACCATCATATCAATAGGGGAGATAATGTCATTACTGTAATAATGTAGCAGAACCATCAATGGTCCCTCAGAATGCATCTCAAATGCCACCCTACTCTCTATATCAGGAGTGGGCAACTCCAGTCCTCCAGGGTCTGATTGGTGCCACACTCCTTCTCCATCCCTAACAAACGCAGCTGATTAATCCAACTGCATTCTAAACTGAAGATCGTGATTAGGTGATAATTGGAGTCAGGTGTGTTAGATAGGGCTGGGGACAAAAATGTGACCAATCAGGCCCTCGAGGACTGGAGTTGCCGACCCCTGTAAAAAGAAAAACTATTGCTTGCCTTGAACATATAATAAAAAAATATTATATTATATCATATATATATTATATATGTTAAAAAAAACATTTTTTCTCACGGAAAAATACATCCATTTACTATAATCAGTCCACCCTCTTTGAGCTTTACTCTTGAGTACAGTACCGATATATTTGTTTTATGATATCGCTATGTAGCCTATACCGTTGTGTCTTACTTAAATCATATGTGACATTTGAATTGTCCATTTTGTATCTTTTTCTACTACAGATTTCTATGCTAATATACCTCGACTCCCCATTCGCTGGTATCTAATTAATTAGATGGCTGCACCAGCTTGTTGCTCACAGCAGGTGTGGGTACTTAAGTCCGTGTCTCTTCCTCTTGTCTTCCTTTGTACAACCCTAAAAATAATTGTATGCTTTCGATTATGGATTAAACTAAGAAGATGTATATATTTGCATTTCAGCTTCCTTGGGTTATTCCTTTTCATGGTTTGAGTGCGAGTACCTTTTGAACATGTTACTTGAACTGGTCCCTAGAGGATCTCCAGTCTAACATGCTGTACCCAGTGGATCTCCAGTCTAACATGCTGAGCTGGTCCCCAGTGGACCTCCAGTCTAACATGCTGTACCCAGTGGATCTCCAGTCTAACATGCTGAACTGGTCCCTAGTGGACCTCCAGTCTAACATGCTGAGTTGGTCCCTAGTGGACCTCCAGTCTAACATGCTGAGCTGGTCCCCAGTGGACCTCCAGTCTAACATGCTGAGTTGGTCCCCAGTGGACCTCCAGTCTAACATGCTGAGTTGGTCCCCAGTGGACCTCCAGTCTAACATGCTGAGTTGGTCCCCAGTGGACCTCCAGTCTAACATGCTGAGTGGGTCCCCAGTGGACCTCCAGTCTAACATGCTGAGTTGGTCCCTAGTGGACCTCCAGTCTAACATGCTGAGTTGGTCCCTAGTGGACCTCCAGTCGAAGATGCTGTACCCAGTGGATCTCCAGTCTAACATGCTGAACTGGTCCCTAGTGGACCTCCAGTCTAACATGCTGAGTTGGTCCCCAGTGGACCTCCAGTCTAACATGCTGAGTTGGTCCCTAGTGGACCTCCAGTCTAACATGCTGAGTGGGTCCCCAGTGGACCTCCAGTCTAACATGCTGAGTTGGTCCCTAGTGGACCTCCAGTCTAACATGCTGAGTTGGTCCCTAGTGGACCTCCAGTCGAACATGCTGTACCCAGTGGATCTCCAGTCTAACATGCTGAACTGGTCCCTAGTGGACCTCCAGTCTAACATGCTGAGTTGGTCCCTAGTGGACCTCCAGTCTAACATGCTGAGTTGGTCCCCAGTGGACCTCCAGTCTAACATGCTGAGCTGGTCCCCAGTGGACCTCCAGTCTAACATGCTGAGCTGGTCCCCAGTGGACCTCCAGTCTAACATGCTGAGCTGGTCCCCAGTGGACCTCCAGTCTAACATGCTGAGCTGGTCCCCAGTGGACCTCCAGTCTAACATGCTGTAACAGCATAGTAGCTCAACCTGACCCAGCAGGTAGTTTATAAATAGTTTTTCAAACTCATGCTGTGG
Organism: Oncorhynchus keta; assembly: GCF_023373465.1. Lineage (NCBI taxonomy): Eukaryota > Metazoa > Chordata > Actinopteri > Salmoniformes > Salmonidae > Oncorhynchus > Oncorhynchus keta. Next base: position 77,418,219 of record NC_068424.1, read on the forward strand.
TTCATTTGTGTCAGGTGGGGGATGGGTGTGTGCTTGTATTAGATATCCCCACACACACACACACTCTCTCTCTCACACACACACACACACACACACACACACACACACACACACACACACACACACACACACACACACACACACACACACACACACACACACACACACACACACACACACACACACACACAGTCTCTCTCTCCATCCCATCAAAATTGAAACAGTTCTTCTGCACCTACCCATCTCTGAACTCCCTTTGAACACGGGAGATGCCTTTGCTTCGTGTTGACTGTGGGGATGCTGAAGCCCTGCCGTGGCAGTCTTTTAGTAATTTAGTGTTTGAATGCTCAAACAGCTGTCTGAGTAGGAGACAGACATGAGGGAAACTAAAAATAGTCCACACACACCTTGGAGCCAGCTGCCTGCCTCCCTCTCCCTGCCTCTGGGACTTCCTGAGCTCCTCTGTCCTCTCTCTCGGGCTGGGGTCTGAGGCAGTGAGGGCTGGTTTCAGAGGCAGTGAGGGCTGGTGTCAGAGGCAGTGAGGGCTGGGGGTCAGAGGCAGTGAGGGCTGGTGTCAGAGGCAGTGAGGGCTGGGGGTCAGAGGCAGTACGGGTAGGGGGTCAGAGGCAGTACGGGTAGGGGGTCAGAGGCAGTACGGGTAGGGGATCAGAGGCAGTGAGGGCTGGGGGTCAGAGGCAGTACGGGTAGGGGGTCAGAGGCAGTACGGGTAGGGGATCAGAGGCAGTACGGGTAGGGGGTCAGAGGCAGTACGGGTAGGAGGCCAGTAAGGCCTGTGTTCAGAGGCGATAAGGAATAGGTTTAGAGACTGTAAGGAATAGGTTTAGAGACTGTCAGGAATAGGTTTAGAGACTGTAAGGAATAGGTTTAGAGACTAAGGATTAGGTTTAGAGTCTGTAAGGAATAGGTTTAGAGACTAAGGAATAGGTTTAGAGACTATGGAATAGGTTTAGAGACTGTAAGGAATAGGTGTAGAGACTAAGGAATAGGTTTAGAGACTGTAAGGAATAGGTGTAGAGACTAAAAAATAGGTTTAGAGACTACGGAATAGGTTTAGAGACTGTAAGGAATAGGTTTAGAGACTAAGGATTAGGTTTAGAGACTGTGAGGAATAGGATTAGAGACTAAGGAATAGGTTTAGAGACTATGGAATAGGTTTAGAGACTGTAAGGAATAGGTTTAGAGACTGTAAGGAATAGGTGTAGAGACTAAAAAATAGGTTTAGAGACTACGGAATAGGTTTAGAGACTGTAAGGAATAGGTTTAGAGTCTAAGGATTAGGTTTCGAGACTGTGAGGAATAGGTTTAGAGACTAAGGATTAGGTTTAGAGACTGTGAGGAATAGGGTTAGATACTAAGGAATAGGTTTAGAGACTGTAAGGAATAGGTTTAGAGACTGTAAGGAATAGGTTTAGAGACTGTAAGGAATAGGTTTAGATACTGTAAGGAATAGGTTTAGAGACTGTAAGGAATAGGTTTAGAGACTGTAAGGAATTGGTTTAGATACTAAGGAATATATTTAGAGACTGTAAGGAATAGGTTTAGAGACTGTAAGGAATATGTTTAGAGACTGTAAGGAATAGGTTTAGAGACTGTAAGGAATTGGTTTAGATACTAAGGAATAGGTTTAGAGACTGTAAGGAATAGGTTTAGAGACTGTAAGGAATAGGTTTAGAGACTGTAAGGAATTGGTTTAGCGACTGTAAGGAATAGGTTTAGAGACTAAGTAATAGGTTTAGAGACTGTAAGGAATAGGTTTAGAGACTAGGGGTTAGGTTTAGAGACTGTAAGGAATAGGTTTAGAGACTAAGGAATAGGTGTAGAGACTAAGGAATAGGTTTAGAGACTGTAAGGAATAGGTTTAGAGACTGTAAGGAATAGGTTTAGAGACTAAGGAATAGGTTTAGAGACTGTAATGAGTAGGTGTAGAGACTGTAAGCAATAGGTTTAGAGGCGATGAGGACTGTGGTCAGAGGCAATGAGGACTGTGGTCAGAGGCAGTGAGGACTGTGGTCAGAGGCAGTGAGGACTGTGGTCAGAGGCAGTGAGGACTGTGGTCAGAGGCAGTGAGGACTGTGGTCAGAGGCAATGAGGACTGTGGTCAGAGGCAGTGAGGACTGTGGTCAGAGGCAATGAGGACTGTGGTCAGAGGCAGTGAGGACTGTGGTCAGAGGCAGTGAGGACTGTGGTCAGAGGCAGTGAGGACTGTGGTCAGAGGCAGTGAGGACTGTGGTCAGAGGCAATGAGGACTGTGGTCAGAGGCAGTGAGGACTGTGGTCAGAGGAAGTGAGGACTGTGGTCAGAGGCAGTGAGGACTGTGGTCAGAGGCAATGAGGACTGTGGTCAGAGGCAATGAGGACTGTAGTCAGAGGCAGTGAGGAATAGGGGTCAGAGCAAGTGAGGAATAGGGATCAGAGGAAGTGAGGACTGTGGTCAGAGGAAGTGAGGAATAGGGATCAGAGGAAGTGAGGAATAGGGGTCAGAGGAAGTGAGGAATAGGGGTCAGAGGAAGTGAGGAATAGGGGTCAGAGGAAGTGAGGAATAGGGATCAGAGGAAGTGAGGAATAGGGGTCAGAGGAAGTGAGGAATAGGGGTCAGAGGAAGTGAGGAATAGGGGTCAGAGGAAGTGAGGAATAGGGATCAGAGGAAGTGAGGAATAGGGGTCAGAGGAAGTGAGGAATAGGGGTCAGAGGAAGTGAGGAATAGGGGTCAGAGGAAGTGAGGAATAGGGGTCAGAGGAAGTGAGGAATAGGGATCAGAGGAAGTGAGGAATAGGGATCAGAGGAAGTGAGGACTGTGGTCAGAGGAAGTGAGGACTGTGTTCAGAGGCAGTGAGGACTGTGGTCAGAGGAAGTGAGGACTGTGGTCAGAGGAAGTGAGGAATAGGGGTCAGAGGAAGTGAGGAATAGGGATCAGAGGAAGTGAGGACTGTGGTCAGAGGAAGTGAGGATTAGGGATCAGAGGAAGTGAGGAATAGGGGTCAGAGGAAGTGAGGAATAGGGAATAGGGGTCAGAGGAAGTGAGGACTGTGGTCAGAGGAAGTGAGGAATAGGGGTCAGAGGAAGTGAGGAATAGGGGTCAGAGGAAGTGAGGAATACGGGTCAGAGGAAGTGAGGACTGTGGTCAGAGGAAGTGAGGAATAGGGGTCAGAGGAAGTGAGGAATAGGGATCAGAGGAAGTGAGGACTGTGGTCAGAGGAAGTGAAGAATAGGGGTCAGAGGAAGTGAGGAATAGGGGTCAGAGGAAGTGAGGAATATGGATCAGAGGAAGTGAGGAATAGGGGTCAGAGGAAGTGAGGAATAGGGGTCAGAGGAAGTGAGGAATAGGGGTCAGAGAAAGTGAGGAATAGGGGTCAGAGGAA